>NC_081767.1:30489631-30789631 GCF_963082965.1 Carassius carassius | reverse complement strand
CGTAACGCCATTACATGTAACTAGTTACTCCCCAACACTGGTTATGAGTTGGTATTTTTGTGTATGGCACTCAGAAAGCAACAGTATTTAAATAGTATACTTCGGCGAGTCAAGAGCTAAACAAAAAGTCCTGTTTCATTACAAAATACTGTAACTTTTATAAACTTTATACTATCACCACAAAATTTTAATGAATATTTATTAAAAAATAAATATTTCATAAAACTGCTATTTAAATATATTATTTCTATAAGCTATAAAAAAAAAGACTAAATAATAAGGCTGAATAAGCTGATCTATAGCATGTTAAATGATGGTTGCCTGTCTATGAATGGTACACCCCTCTAAGCTCACAGAAGTGGTTTGACCCAAGTCCTCAGCAGCCAATGACATTGACCCGTTCAAACTGATTTTCAACGCGTACTTCACGTGTATTTCACATGTATTTAACGTATGGAAGGCCAAGAGGGTCAAATACACGTGAATTTTAACACGTCAACAACACGTTAAATACGTCTATTTCACGCGTAAACAACACGTATTTAACACGTTAAATACGTGTTGTTTACGCGTGAAAAATCAGCGTGTATTTAACGTGTATTTCACGTGTTAAATACGCGTTAAATACACGTGAAATACACGTGAAGTACACATTAAAAATCAGTTTGAACGGGTCAATGTCATTGGCTGCTGAGGACTTGGGTCAAACCACTTCTGTGAGCAGTGGCGGACTGGGACAGTAAATCAGGCCGGGAATTTGACTCCACCCCAGGCCACCTCTGTTGCTGCAGTCACCACTACCCAATTCATGTGTCCACCAGACTGCTAAACTCTTTGGCTCTTTCAGTTGTTTGAATTGGGTGATACTTAAAAAATAAATCAAAATCCTTAGACTGTGGACAGGCAAAATAATCAAATGGAGTATCAAGAAGTATCAAGGCATTCACTGTCTCTATCATCTTTCCCTTAATCCCCCTCTTTCTCTCACTCTGCACATCAAGTTTCCCTGCAAAATGAAATAAGCACTTTCAATAATCTATATTAATTATGCAGCCATCAATTGTATGTCCCAATGATCACAGTCCTACTACTGATAACCTTATAAATCATAAAAGCACATATTTTTCTAAGAGTATAGCCAGCATGTTTAGTTTTGCTTATACTGTAGCTTAAACTTTACCTGAAGGTTCCTGCTCTGACTCAAAAGCTGAACTGTCAACCCCCTCTTGTTCAACAGCAGGAGCACTAACAGCACTAGTGCTATTTTTGCTTCCTTCGTCACCTTCAAAATAAATAAGCATTGTAGACTAGGCTACATATTGTAGGCTAGTAATGGAAAATCAAAATTTCTGTATCCCATATGTAAAACAGTGTGCTAGTTTGAACTTCTATCATTATATACATTTGTAATATTATTTTTTGAATAGATTTTATCTATTGTAAGTCGCTTTGAATGAAAGCGTCCATCTGCCAAATGATTATGTAAATATTATTATCCGTCCTTCGGATGAGACGTTAAACCGAGGTCCTGACTCTCTGTGGTCATTAAAAATCCCAGGATGTCTTTCGAAAAGAGTAGAGGTGTGACCTCGGCATCCTGGCTAAATTTGCCCATTGGCCTCTGACCATCATGGCCTCCTAACAATCCCCATGTCTGCTGATTGGCTTTATCACTCTCTCTCCTCTCCACCAGTAAGCTGGTGTGTGGTGGGCGTTCTGGCGCAATATGGCTGCCGTCGCATCATCCAGGTGGATGCTGCACACTGGTGGTGGATGAGGAGATACCGCCTGACTATTTAAAGCGCTTTGAGTGCATAGAAAAGCGCTATATAAATGTAATGAATTATTATTATTATTATTATTATTATTAGGGTGGAACAGTTCAACTTTTTCACAGTTTTAGAGTCACAGTTTCGGTAGCATTGTACTGTAAGTGCTATGTTTATGGAAAAACTACACTTTCAAAAAATATATATTTTATCATATTATTAAGAATATTCTAACTACAAGAAACAGCACAAATAAATATAATAGAGTAAAGATACAAATAAAATAAACTGACTTTCAGGCTTTTTTTAGGTAGGTCTTGCATTAGTTTTTAGGTACAGAAATTGAATAAAGTAATCAGAATGAGCTTTATTGCCAGTTATGTTTACACATACAAGGAATTTGTTTTCATGATAGAAGCTCCACAGTACAACAGAATGACAGCGACAGAACATAAAACACATAATAAA
Source organism: Carassius carassius (assembly GCF_963082965.1). Classification (NCBI taxonomy): domain Eukaryota; kingdom Metazoa; phylum Chordata; class Actinopteri; order Cypriniformes; family Cyprinidae; genus Carassius; species Carassius carassius. The sequence continues at coordinate 30,787,394 of NC_081767.1, read as the reverse complement.
AGAATAAAAAATACAAAAAAAAATACACAAATAAGTAGGTAAGGAATGACAATGTTAAACAACATTGCATTTTGGACTATAACTTAATGATTATTCTTTATTAAAGTTACAAAAGCTTTTTAATCAAGAGCAGTTAGTGATTTCTTTGTTGTTGCTGTTCGATTAATATAAAGACTGTCACTTTAAAATAATGCACTTATCCAGTGTTGGTATTAGTATTGAACAAGAGTGAATGATTTGCCCAGGGAAATGTCTGGGAATCCAGAATGCGCATCCATCAACAGAAACATATATTAACGGAATCCTGTTTGTTTTACGTGTTAATATTACAGATGCTTTGTCAGATTTAAGCTGAACAGCGGTCCCAGCATGTGCAGAACCGTGTGTGGAGAACCGAACGGTTCGGTTTTTTCAGTGAACCTTCCCATCCCTAATAAATATAAATGTAATTCTCACCGACCTGCTCCTTGGCGAACATGGCTGGGATTTTGCAGCAACTTGCTGCGTCTGTGGCCAGGGCTTTTCTCATTTTTATACGTTCCCTCCCTGCTCCTCCTTTGCATTTATGCTCCATTTTCTGTGCGATTTTCTAAGATAAAGCCTGCCTCTGGATATAGCCAATTAGGCAGTGCTTCCCTGATGTTTGGTCATGTGGGGGTGTCATTTTCGCTTGATTCGTAGATTCATAAATCCGTCAATTAATTTGCATTTGCATACCAGCGTATTGCACGTCAGCCTGATCAACTGCACAGCGGCAGCCGGCAGACCAAAATGACCGTCAGGCCACCGGGAAATGTCCCGGTGCTCCCGATGGCCAGTCCGCCCCTGTCTGTGAGCTTAGAGGGGTGTACCATTCATAGACAGGCAACCACCATTTGACATGCTATAGATCAGCTTATTCAGCCTTATTATTTTGTCTTTTTTTCTTTGCTTTTTTGTATAGCCTATAGAAATAATATATTTACGTTTCAGTTTTATGAAAAACTTATCTTTTTACCACTCATGCCGTTTTGTAAATAAACACATTAGTGGATATTTTAGCTTTAATAGTGGTCACTCTTAAAGGGTTAGAAGTAAAGCAACAAATCTGTTTTATGGATGGTAACTGTAAAATTATTACTGAAATATAATTAGTTACACTACTAGTTACTGCAAAAGTAATATAATTAATATAACTAAATTACTAGTAACTATTTACTGCTCAACTCTGACTTTCAGTAAAATATATATATATATTTGGACATTCTCCTGCTGAGAAATAACTGATAAAAATTTAAGAAAAAATTTAGCGCTCAAGAGAAATTATTTATATCCGTCTTATTTGATATTCAATATCTCAGGACATAAATAAGGTAAGTTAAAGTGTATCTGTTTCAAATGTTTTGGTGATAGTACTGTATAAGACTTAAGTTAGCATCAAGCATTAACATTTGTGTGGGGGAAATAGTTACAATGGAGGTAAGCAATCAATTCAGGTTTAAGATACAAACCATTGAAATCAATATCTGTCTTCAGAAAACAATCATCTTAGTAATCAACAGCTTTTATTGTGCTTACATTTACAGCTATCGCCAGCAGGAGGCACTTATTGAAACCTCTTTTTGTTCAGCAATTCTGCACTTTTTGTTTAGCGATTATGCACTCATCAGACAATCAGTAATTAGGTACACAGGTGATGTTATAAGACATAAGCATTTAAGCCTTTCAGGATTAGAATGAGAGCTTGTACTAGGGTCAGGACAACAGAAGTATTCTGCTACCACAGTGAACCCCCCCAACCCCCCATCGCATCAATATTACTAATCATATTTTTCAAACTGCTGAATTAAAATCAAGAAAAAATAGATATCATATACATATATATATATATATATATATATATATATATATATATATATATATATACACACATATATACATATTTAAATATACAAGCTTTAAATAACTACTTAACGAAATAAATCAAAAACAAAAACTCATTATAATCATAACCCATAAAGATGTACTTATCTCTAAAGGCGCGTCTAATGAGGAGATGACGAATCGGGATTGCAACTTCATCCTTGTGACACAGATTCAGAAAACACTAGTATATTAGTAAATAATTAAAATATCTTCTTCTTAAGCCTATTATTTGAACGCAGAACTGTTCAGCTGCGCTGCTGCGGGACACAAAATACCGTCGAGCCACTCTTTACAGTCATCGCATCACGGTCTCGTGTTGTTTGTTTGTTTGTTTGTATACTTTATTGTCCTTTTTAAGGAAATTTGTCTTGGACTCAAGCTGCATTGATTCACAACATATACTGTACATACATACACATATACACACACAACCAATAAAAAGCTAAAATAATAACAGCAGCAGCAGTCACCTCTATCCACCATATAGGCAATAAAAAATAAAAAATGGATCCGATTCAACATGACTACATTACTACATCTTGCTATTTAACATATTAATTGATACAGGAACAAATGACTTTTTGTAACGGTTGCTCTTACACAATGGGACTCTATACCGTCTCCCTGTAGTAAGTAGTAAGTTAGCAGACAAATCATCATATTTTATCATAGGTTTAGGGGGAGCTAGTGCATACAAAAATACAACCCTTAGGAAAATTAATGTAGCCTATGGTATGGCACTAACCGTGGTTTGACTATGGAATTTGTAGTAAAAATAAATACAAGTGGTAATTCATTTGCCAAAAAACAAAATTGCACTTACAAAACATGGTAAAAGTCAAATAAAAATCTTCAGTATTAAAGTCATGAGAGAGATGGGTGGATAATGGAAGTGAAGGTGCAGTTCAGGAGAGAACTCTTAATTACGTTAAGTCCCCCAACCTAAGGATTCAAATCTTTTTTCATGTCAGGTCCAAAAAAAAAATAGGGTTGTCCATGTTTCAGAATGGGTTGTGGGTGTATGAGTTGTGGGCATGACTTGTGTAAAATAAATCTTTTCTTCTCAGGGCTCAATATAATTTTTTTAATTTTTATTTCTAAACACCATGTATGTGGTGGAGCAAAAAATCATCTATTTTCCTCTTCTCTCTCGGGAGCTGTGTGTGCAGCTTCTTATACCCCGAGCAGGGCCTAGGCTCCTCCCCTCTGTTTATTTTTGAATTTTTAAATTTTTAAATTTTCAGAGCCTTTTCTTTGAATATATCAAGCACATTTAAATGCACTTTTTGAATTCAAGCACTCCTTCATCTTCCCTTACACTCTTAAAAGTTTACTTTTTTGTTTTAGTATACACTTTTTTGTGTTACTATCCTCACAGACCCATTTATTTCTTTTCACACACTTATTTGTGTTTTTAAGACCCCTTTTGTTTTATTTTCCAACACATATTTTTGTGTTATCTGTCACTCACGGCACCCCCATTGTCTTTTCGACCGTTACTGTGCTTTCATTCAAAAAAATACACCTTTTTTGTGCTATGATACATCCCTCTTTCTGGCTCACTACTGTACATTTTTACCAACCAACTATATACAAACTCTTTTTACATGACTCTTAACCCATATGTATCTTTTTAGATTTTTTTCAGATGGAGACATCCAGTATGGTTTTCCGTAAAGGGAGACCAGCGAGGCCCAGAGAGAGAGGCACGGGCTGAGTCATTTTCCCAGTCCGCACCTCATGGAAATTAATCTCTAGAACAGTCACTTCATGAGCATTTTTTACTTATTTTGAGAAACTATCATCATATCATATACAAAGAGACAGCAGTGTTTCAAAAAGACACCAATGTTTCAGGAGTTTAGTACACAAAATAGGACACATGCTTATTAGATAACCGTATTTGAGTTGATGTATATTTTATTTTTTTATTAACTATTTTTCCCCAAACCATTGTTAGATGCAGTTAGATGCCTGTAGTTATGCAAAGATTTGGTTTCAAAAACAGTATCTATAAACTATTTCTTTTGATTTTAAATCTGCTTTGAACTTCAGATCAATCTCTAAGTAAAAGGCAGTACTAAAGTCTGATTGTGTGGTGGATGTGTTCAAATGTGATCATCTTAATTCAGGTGATGAAGGATGGTGAAAGTCTGACAGTATTGAGCACTACTGTAAGGTTAAACCTGCATGGTGTAAAATGGTTGAAGATGATTAACAGTTGCAAATTAACATTCATTAGAAATTTATAAAAGTAATCAAAATGTAATCAAAAGTAATTAGTTACATTACTTTATTAAAGTAATTAAAAAAGTTACACTACTATTACATTTTAAATAGGGTAACTTGTAATCTGTAACCTATTACATTTCCAAAGTAACCTTCCCAACACTGTTCGGTTCAGACGCGCTGTGAGTCAGTTGGATTCACGCTGAATCAAACATGCGCAGTATAATCAGCTCCTCGGTTTTTCGAATCGGACGCGTCCGAAAGAAACGGTTTTCAGTTCAGTGTACTGATGATCAGTGCCGGCCCGAAGGGTTGTGGGGCCCTAGGCGAGATAAAAAAAAAATTGAGCCCACTGGTGTAAAAACAGTGAGAAGAGAGCACATAAAATACAATTTCAATATTTAAGTGTAAACATTTTTATTACCTGTAACAAACTCAACATGTAATACATGTGTAAAAATATTTAGTCAGATTTAAATTTGGAAAGAGGAGGAGACCTTTTTTTTTTAGCATGAATTAGTGGGATGGATTATCAATTGATTATTTAATGAAACATGCTGAATGTGGCCTAATTTTCTCTCACATATCACACAAGTATGTCTGTGATCATGGGCATCATCACATTTATTAAATCAAGTATTAATACTACACTAATAAATAATGTATTATGTTTAGCGAAACATACCTTTACTTTGAGCCTGCTTTTCTCCATCTGCTTTTCTCTTCTTTCTTTTTTTTGGCTCCGGAAAGATATCGTTTGGATGCCATTTAATTTCAAATTAAAATAGCATCAATGTGCATTGCATAAATTAGAAATACGTCGATCAAAAATAGCAACCAGACTTATGACGTTATATAACTTTAGACTTATTTAAGACACTTTCTCGAGTATATATCAAAAGGAATTTACAGAGATATGTGGCTAAGTGGAATATGTGGAATATGTACTAGGAATACGTTATAACATTCTAGTTCACCCAATAGCCTATTGTGGGAGGTGTTATGCTAAATAGAGTTTGGTGCTGCTGTGTATGTTTCTAATCTTTTTTCCACTTTTATTTAGACAGTTTATTATTATTATTATTACTATTATTATCGTTTTCAGCTATTTGTCATGTATGAATTATTCAGAAATATTCTTTTAATAAAATATGTTTTGTATTTTGCTCACCGTCATTGTGAATTGTATCGTGTTTAATTGGGTCTGTGCATTACAACAGCGTTATAAGTGATATATGATTACTCATACTATATGTGGACATTTGAAAAAATAAAACATTGAAAAATGCGTGGCATCATTTGTGGGGGCGCCCTTAAAGCAAAGAGGGTCCCCCAGGCGACCGCCTGTTGGGCCTGTATCGCCTGTTGGACTGGCCGGCACTGCTAATGATCCGAAAACAGATGCAACCGGTTCTTGACTCGAGAACGAGAATCGCTCTAACCGGCATGTGCTGCAGTTCAGTATCATCAGCTGCTCTACTGGTGTTCATGTTCTGTTTACTACAAACTCAATTTGTGAATGTGTCATCATTAACTATAAATACAGTACAGATATTTCATAAGTCATCCCTTATTCCTATTAAACATAAAGTCTTTAGAGTCTTAATTATTGTGCCACTTCCCTGAAAACCCCTTAAGCCTATACATTATCTACAATATACAGATTAGAAACATTCGTCTTAAAAAAAAAAAAAAAGCAAAATAAAATATTTATTTTATCCCACTTTCCGATGTTTAACAAAATACTTAAAAAATTACACGTATGCGCAGTATCATCAGTTCATCGGTTCTCAAAACGGACGCGTCTGAAAAGAAACGGTTTTTGGTTCAGTGTACTGGTGATCCGAAAACCGATGCAACCGGTTCTTGACTCGAGAACGAGAATCAGCTCATCGGTTCTCAAATCGGACGCGTCCGACAGAAACGATTTTCAGTTCAGTGTAGGCCTACTGGTGATCCGAAAACCGATGCAACCGGTTCTTGACTCGAGAACGAGAACTGCTCCAGCAGTGGGCGTGTTCGTTCGTCATCTGGCACAGCTCGGTGTTCATCTTCAGTTCGGTCTTCACAGCAGTTCAGTCAGTGTACTGTTTGAGTAAATTAATTACTCCGGGATATTGGTTTATTCTGACGCAGAGGGAGTGTCAGTCACGTTAAAAAAGTTAACAGTTTAAGTAATTTGTGGATTAATGCTTATTGGAGACGTGAACCGTTTCAAACGATTCAGTTCGATTTGGTCAACTGGTTCAACCGGTTCACTAAGAAGAACCAGTTAAATAGAACGATTCGTTCACGAAACGGACATCTCTACTTCATGTGTATTTAACGCGTATTTAACACGTGAAATATATGGGAGGCCGTTTGAGGCGAAACCCTTTGAAAACTTGTGATACACACTGAAACACTTGCGATACTCACTGAAACACTTGCGATACTCACTGAAACACCTGCGATACACACTGAAACACCTGCGATACACACTGAAACACCTGCGATACTCACTGAAACACCTGCGATACACACTGAAACACTTGCGATCCTCACTGAAACACTTGCGATCCTCACTGAAACACCTGCGATACACACTGAAACACCTGCGATACAATTCAATTCAATTCAAGTTTATTTGTATAGCGCTTTTTACAATACAAATCGTTACAAAGCAACTTTACAGAAAATTATGTTTCTACAATATTTAGTAGTAGCTAGTAGTTTGTGCACGTTTGACAGGATTTTAGAAAAATAATAATAATAATAATACAAGACGTAGTCAGATAGATGATGAACTATCAATATTATTAATTAATAGTAATTATAGGATGCAGTCACACATGTAGCAATAATTGTTAGTTCTGTTTGTTGATTCAAGGTTAGCATCATCTGGGGTCCTCTGAGGGTCAGCATCATCTCTTCTCAGGTGTTCTGGATCCAGACTGGAGCTTGTGTAAATCCTAGTTACCACGGGATGTAAATCCCGTGGCAAAACATAGAAACAAAATAGAGACATCATTAGCATAGCTGCTGATCCAACAAAGTAAAATTAGTTTAACCCAAGCTAAAGAATAAAAATGCAGATGCAACTACACTCACAATTTAAGAGATACATTATTCGAATGCTTGGCGAAAGAGATGCGTTTTTAATCTAGATTTAAACAGAGAGTGTGTCTGAACCCCGAACATTATCAGGAAGGCTATTCCAGAGTTTGGGAGCCAAATGTGAAAAAGCTCTACCTCCTTTAATGGACTTTGCTATCCTAGGAACTACCAAAAGTCCAGCGTTTTGTGACCTTAGGGTGCGTGATGGGTTGTAGCGTGGTAGAAGGCTAGTTAGGTACGCAGGAGCTAAACCATTTAGGGCCTTATAGGTAAGTAATGATAATTTGTAACTGATACGGGACTTAATAGGTAGCCAGTGCAGAGACTGTAAAATTGGGGTAATATGATCATATTTTCTTGACCTGGTAAGGACTCTAGCTGCTGCATTTTGGACGACCTGTAGCTTGTTTATTGACGAAGCAGGACAACCACCTAGAAGTCCATTACAATAGTCCAGTCTAGAGGTCATGAAAGCATGAACTAGCTTTTCTGCATCAGAAACAGATAACATGTTTCGTAGCTTGGCAATGTTTCTAAGATGGAAGAATGCGGTTTTTGTAACATTGGAAATATGATTTTCAAAAGACAAATTGCTGTCCAATATAACACCCAGATTTCTGACTGTAGAGGAAGTAACAGTACATCCGTCTAGTTGCAGATTGTAATCTACAAGATTCTGTGTGGTGTTTTTTGGTCCAATAATTAATATCTCTGTCTTATCCGAATTTAATTGGAGAAAATTATTTGTCATCCAATCTTTTACATTTTTAACACACTCTGTTAGCTTAGATAATTGGGAAGTTTCATCTGGTCTCGTTGAAATATATAGCTGAGTATCATCAGCATAACAATGGAAGCTAATTCCGTATTTTCTAATAATATTACCAAGGGGCAACATGTATATTGAAAATAGAAGGGGACCTAGGACGGATCCTTGTGGCACTCCATATTTTACTGATGATAAATGAGATGACACCCCATTTAAGTAAACAAAATGGTAGCGATCGGACAGGTAGGATCTAAACCATCTTAGAGCCTGCCCTTGAATACCTGTATAGTTTTGTAATCGATCTATGAGTATGTCATGATCTACGGTGTCGAACGCAGCACTAAGATCAAGTAAGACTAGAAATGAGATGCAGCCTTGATCTGACGCAAGAAGCAGGTCATTTGTAATTTTAACAAGTGCAGTTTCTGTGCTATGGTGGGGCCTAAAACCTGACTGAAATTCTTCATACAGATCATTTTTATGCAGGAAGGTGCTCAATTGAGCAGACACAACTTTTTCTAAAATTTTAGACATAAATGGAAGATTTGAAATAGGCCTATAATTTGCCAGTACACTAGGATCTAGTTTTGGTTTCTTAATAAGAGGCTTGATAACCGCCAGCTTGAATGGTTTTGGGACGTGACCTAAAGATAACGACGAGTTAATGATATTGAGAAGCGGTTCTTCGGCTACAGGTAACAGCTCTTTTAGTAATTTAGTGGGTACAGGATCTAATAAACATGTTGTTGGTTTAGATACAGTGATAAGTTTATTTAGCTCTTCCTGTCCTATATTTGTAAAGCACTGCAGTTTATCTTTGGGTGCGATGGATGAAACTGAAGTGTTAGACGCTGTAGAATCTACATTCGCTATTGTATTTCTAATGTTATCTATTTTATCAGTGAAGAAATTCATAAAGTCATTACTATTTAACGTTGGTGGAATATTTGAATCAGGTGGCGTCTGGTAATTTGTTAATTTAGCCACTGTGTTAAATAAAAACCTTGGATTGTTTTGGTTATTTTCAATGAGTTTGTGGATATGCTCTGCCCTAGCAGTTTTTAGAGCCTGTCTATACCTGGACATACTGTTTTTCCATGCAATTTTAAAAACTTCCAAGTTAGTTTTTCTCCATTTGCGTTCAAGACTACGAGTTACTTTCTTGAGAGAGTGAGTATTACTGTTATACCATGGCACAGTACGTTTTTCTCTAACCTTTTTCAATTTGATGGGGGCAACAGCTTCTAATGTATTAGAGAAAATAGTGCCCATGTTGTCAGTAATTTCATCTAATTCATGTGTATTTTTGGGTACAAATAGCAGTTGAGATAGATCAGGCAGGTTATTTGCGAATCTGTCTTTGGTGGCTGGAACAATAGTTCTGCCCAGACGGTAACGCTGAGACATATAGTTAATATCAGTTATACGCAGCATGCACGATACAAGGAAATGGTCTGTAATATCATCACATTGGGGTACAATATCTATAGCAGTAAGATCGATTCCATGCGATATAATTAGATCTAGTGTATGATTAAAACGATGAGTGGGCCCGGTGACATTTTGCTTGACTCCAAAGGAGTTTATTAGGTCAGTAAACGCAAGTCCTAATGTATCATTTGCATTATCAACGTGAATATTAAAATCTCCCATGATTAGCGCCTTATCAACTGTAACTAGAAGGTCTGAGAGGAAATCTGCAAATTCTTTTAGGAATTCTGTATACGGCCCTGGTGGTCTCATACACACTGAAACACTTGCGATACTCACTGAAACACTTGCTATACACACTGAAACACTTGCTATACACACTGAAACACTTGCGATACTCACTGAAACACCTGCAATACTCACTGAAACACTTGCGATACTCACTGAAACACCTGCGTTACTCACTGAAACACCTGCGTTACTCACTGAAACACTTGCTATACACACTGAAACACTTGCGATACTCACTGAAACACCTGCAATACTCACTGAAACACCTGCGTTACTCACTGAAACACCTGCGTTACTCACTGAAACACCTGCGATACTCACTGAAACACCTGCGATACTCACTGAAACACCTGCGATACTCACTGAAACACCTGCGATACTCACTGAAACACCTGCGATACTCACTGAAACACCTGCGATACACTCTGAAACACCTGCGATACACTCTGAAACACCTGCGATACACTCTGAAACACCTGCGATACACACTGAAACACCTGCGATACACACTGAAACACCTGCGATACTCACTGAAACACTTGCGATACTCACTGAAACACTTGCGATACACACTGAAACACTTGCGATACTCACTGAAACACTTGCGATACACACTGAAACACTTGCGATACTCACTGAAACACTTGTGCGTATAAGTGAAACACTATATATCTGTGCAAATATATAAAAACTTTGAAACATTCTCGCGTGTGAGAGAGCATTAACATTTTCAGTGTGTCCGGAAGTCGTTTCATTGCAACCGGAAGTTATACTGCTTCTTCTTCTTCGGTTTTATGGCGGGTAGCACCAAAGTTAGGTGCATTATCGCCACCTACTGTATTGGAGTGTGAACCAGAGTTTACCCTTTCAAAACGTGAGAAAAAAAAATAATAATATAAAATAAAATAAAAATATATATATATATTTTTTTACATAAATACAATTAAACCCACTAACCGGAAGTTATAGCTCAAATATTCTCCTCATATATTCGGACTAAATGACCGAAAAACACGGGAAAGAAAATGTAAAAAAAAAAAAAAATCAGATTTGGCAATAACGCACGAGTGATCACATACGAAAAAGCCTAGTGTAAAGAATAACAACAAATACCTCATTTTTTAAAAAGTTTGGAAGGAGCCATATACGTGGAGAATATTTGAGCTATAACTTCCTGTTGCAATGAAACGACTTCCGGACACACTGAAAATGTTTATGCTCTCTCACATGTGAGAACGTTTGAAAGTACAGTCTTTGTGCAGGCACAACAGTACGTGGGCGATTACAGGGCATATGCAAAGAGTTTATAAGTAACCGCATCTTTCATATATTTGCAAAGATATATAGTGTTTCACATGTATGCGTAAGTGATTCACTTGTACGCACAAGTGTTTCAGTGTGTATCGCAAGTGTTTCAGTGTGTATCGCAAGTGTTTCAGTGTGTATCGCAACTGATTAAGTGTGTATTACAAGTGTTTCAGTGTGTATCGCAAGTGTTTCAGTGTGTATCACAAGTGTTTCAGTGTGTATCGCAAATGATTCACTTGTACGCACAAGTGTTTCAGTGTGTATCACAAGTTTTCAATGGGTTTCGCCTCAAACGGCCTCGCATACAGTTACCTTCAGGAAGATGGCTTTTCTATTCTTGCTCATCTCCTTGGTAACAGCACGCATCACATCAGCCTCAGCGCACGCGCACTCTCAGTCCTCCACATTGCTTATATAACGACTCAACACGCTCCCATAATGTGCTACTGTACACCAACATGCTGTTCTACAGCCTCAACATTTCTGCTGTATAGATAAATAGATTGATTGACTTTTTACTTGTTTTGAAATTAGCTTTTAGATTTTTAAATACATCTTATGAGTTTAATGTTATGCATTATTTTATTTCTCTTTGCCTGTGGAGTGAGGCACAGTTGCTCCATCAGAGGCTGTCTGAGCTGCTCTTTTTGCTGAATACTATCAGCCTTTAGATCGAAGTTCTTCAAATCTCTTCTTAGCTTGATCAGGGTTTGGACCGCACACCTGCAAAACATCCACCAATCAGAGCTCTGGATTCCAATTCTGTGATTGGTTAATTGAATGTAGCTCACTTTATGAAGTGTGTGATTTCATTCAGTAGCGATGTGAATCTTTAAAGGATTTAACCTGAAAGGACATCTTAAAAATGTAATGCTCATGGTGCAAGACCAGAGTGTCGGTTATGTGTACATTCATTTATGCATGAAACTATAATCAAAAGTGTCAATAAATATATTTGTTTTCTATTAAGAAAAGATTCCACAAAAATATGAAAATGTAAAAAATGTGAAGCACTACTTCAACATTGATAGTAATAAGCAATGTTTCTTGAGCAGCATCACTAAAGACTGGAGTAATTATGCTGAAAATACAGGAATAAATTACTTTTTAAATGTAATATATTAAATATTAAAACAATTACTGTTTTTATGTTTGAACACAAGCGACTTCTTTCAAAAACATTAAAATATCTTACCAACCTTACCAATTGGCAAGTCATGCAATTAATCTGACAGCTCAAAAATTGACAGCTCCAATTTTAACATTAAAAATGACATCACCTTATGAACAGGTTTGTGTGGGTAAGAAAAAGGCTTGTGCTAAGTTATAACCTTTATTTTTCTTTAGAGCATTTCAGTCGTTGATTTCCTCTTCAGAGAGACTATGTAAAGTTTCCCCAGACTGAGTTCTGTGCCAAAAAAAACACTTTTGAGTCCTCTCGCGCGCGTGTGTGTGTGTGGGGAACAGCAGGACTCCCTTGGCTGTGTTATCCACATCAGTAACTCTGAGGGTCAGGCACGGCTGCTGTCTCAGACTTTGTGGGAGGTAGGTGTGGGCCGTCTGCTCAGAAATGAAGCTCGGCACCCTGGGTGACGTAGGCAGAGTGTTAATGAATTAATTTTAGTCCATGTGTGTGTGACAGATGAGTGTGGTGAACCTGTGAGATGTCATGCAGGCACTTGTTCTCCGTTAAAGACTTCTGAGTTTTTACTCTGCAGACATAAAATGAAAACCTAAATAGCACAAAACTCTTTGGCTTTACCAAAGAAAAAAATAGAAGCATGTGAATGGGTGTTTTTTTTTGTGAAGTGGTAACAAATATGAACTAAACTGAACTAGAATGATTCTTTGTCGCACTTTGGGTTAAACAAAACCCCTAATTTGTTCTTTTTTCCCTGTAAATGTAACTTATGGTTTTTTAGATGAGTTATTGATATTTAATTAGAGTTTCTGGTAGCATTTTAGATAATGGCAAAAGAGCACAAACAAACAGCAGTCTTGCAGAATTTTAGATCGGTGTTCAAGACAAAATCAGTGAAAATTATGTCGAAAGAGTTTGTAATTTTTGTGAAATTGAGGTTCAAAACCACTGCTTTCTGCTTTAATAGTTTTCTTTCTTTCTTAGTCTCTCTTTTTCAACACAGTAGTTCAAAAGCTTTTTTGTCAGCTGAACCCTTTTGACCTTACATATTTTCTCAAAAACCCCAAAATACTTGAAATACCTCAAATACTCAAAATAAAGAGTTCAAGTTAATATTTCAATAATTTAACAACACATTTGCATGCTCACCATTTTCTGATGCCAGTTAATGGTCCCCGAAATACAGGTAAACAAATCAAATGTTTAATCTTTTAATAAATGTTTTTTTGATTATGATTTATTCATAATTTGAAATGATTTATTTTAAAAACTAATAATTTTACATTTTATATTAATTAATTAATGATTAGCTTTTCATTAAATCTTGAACCCCCAGCTTGGGAAACTTTGATCTAGCAGGTGCTTTTACCTAGAAGCAGTAAAATCAAAATGTAAATTTATATATTAATATATATATATTAATATATATATATATATATTAATATATATATATTAATATATATATATTAATATATATATTAATATATATATATATATATATAGGTGTGTGTGTGTGTGTGTTTCAAATGTATATTTTTCCCTTCAAATATTATGTTGGACAACACAATTGCAAGATTCTAACTGAGAACTTTTATGTTTTTATGCTATTATATTTTCTAAAGAAAATGTGAGTGGTATACTTGCAAAACTGGCCATCACGATTATTGAGCGCTTGTGGGTAGTTGCAAATGAGTTGCTATGTGCTTGTGAAGGTGTCCAAAGTGATTTTAACAGTGATGCTTTCCTTAGCAAAAACATTATGTATAAAACTACAAAAATGTAAAAATAAAAATGTAAGTGGGGACGTAACCGCTGTGACCTTCTACAAATCAAAGAGTATGAGACAGAAGGGGAGAAAGAGAGCGTTTAGTATCTGAGTCATGTATGTGTGTGGGTTTTAGTTAGTGTGGGGAAGAGTTCTCCTGTAGCGTGGAGGGACACTCATGTGACTGACAGACACAGCATTCTGTTCTAATGACAGCCCTGGGTGAGCATCAGAGAAACCCTCACAATGTTATTACTCACCACAAACTGAGAACAAAAATGGAACAGAGCGAGAAAGAAACAGATACTGACCTTGACAGATGATCCACCATAACCTGCTCAATTACTGCTTGCAGATTCCTCCTACTCACAAACAATTAAATAGGTCATCCAATCACATTAATTGCTCCCATAGGACTTCTGGAGCATAACAAACACCCTCCGCCAGGGGGAGACAACAAAAACATGTAAAAGATGTTTGGTCTGAATGAATGGAGGTCAACAGACTAAACTGCTTTTGTGTGGAAATATATGTTTGGAAAAAAAAATCTGAAATTGCTTTTGTGTAGGAACATGATAAATGTGTGGACAAAAATTATATATATAATTTGTTTTTGTGTAAGAACAATACATGTGGGAAAAAATATAAAATGTTAAAACATAAAATATCAATTGCTTTGTGTGGAATAAATTAAAACAAAATAAAATAAAATATTACTTTTGTGTAGAAGCATGATAAATGTGTGGACAGAATAATATAGAAATAGTTTCAAACTGCTTTTTGTGGAAAATTTGTATAAAATTAAATAATAAATTGACTGCAAATTCACTAGCATTCGGAATGTTTTCCATGACATTCATTTTGGAGTTACAAGAAGGACTAATTCATAAACAAATTTTATGAACGTTTACAAAGTGTTTTTGTGACGTAAGGGTGCTGTATATGATTTATTTATAAAGTGAACATGATCCATCTTGACCATTGTGCTTATTTCATTGAGTTTATAGAGATCTCCCAACATCCCTCCTCCTGCTGGTAGTACAGTGTTGGACTGGCTGTAGCTGGGTTGTGCTGTGATTTTACAGGTGAAATGAGATGAATCCAGGTTGAGTTTGTGATTGGACAGTGGACTTCTCTGTGTCTGGACTCTGTGGTTCAGCTGTAATGATTCTCCTTGATCCACAGCAAACACCTGTTTTTTAACTGAGTCCTTCATCTTGGTCGCAAAACACGGGTGCGAAAGGCACAAGATGCTTAATCTACACACTTGTAGTTATGTACAGCAGGGTTATTATAGGTAACTATGAACCATACAAAAATGTTGTTACTTGAAATGGAAATGAAAACGTTAATTGAAATAAAATTCAGAATATAAAAAAAACTGTAATAGTATCTAAATCATATTAAAATAACACTGATATACAACAGACATAAAGATTTATTATGTGGGGAAAAAACATAACATAACAAAGAAAAAAAAAAAGCTCTGAAGCTCAAAAAACATTCATTGTAAGGTACTGGAGAAAAATATCAGTACTTCAAAATCATTCTTCTTTGTTCCACTGAAAAACAGACCTATATTACGACATGATTGTGATTTTTAGATGATGCTTTCAGTTCTCATGGGACAATCTTGATAGCAGCATCCTCTGGAATTATGGGGAAATGCTGTTCAAAATGACATGTACATTAATACTTAATCCACTTGGACTTCATTTGCTAAATCAAGTTAATAATCTACACAGCATCATGTCTTGTTATCCCACCTCCTCCTCCGTGTCTTGCAGGGTCTCTAACTTTAGTGCTGGAACTCTGAGATATTTAATTATTAAATTACTTGCATAAATAATTAATGAACAACTCATGGTTCTACAGATAAATATTATACAGCTCTGGAATTTTTTTTAAAACCCATTCCAAATTTATTTTTAAATCAGCATCTCTATATGGCAGCCATTCCATTCCAGTGTCTGTTGAATTCCAACAAGCAACCTATAAAAAGAACAACAAACTGCAGCTGGGGAGAAGTGCTCTGCGAGGGCAGTTTAAAACAGACTCCTAGGGACAGGGCAAATCTAGAAAAAAATCCTTCATCAATGAGAAGCAAAGAAGAATAGGCTGAGGTTTGCAAAAGACCATCAGAATTGGACCGTCAATCTTCAGCTTTGCCCAACACCTGGTCGTCTAATGGTGGCATACAAGCCACAGTGTCTCGCACCCACTGAGAAATTTGATGGAGGATCGGTGATGATCAGGGGGTGCTTCTGCAAGGCTGGGATAGGGCACATTCATCTTAAATTTAAATTTATGCATTTAGCAGACACCTTTATCCAAAGCAACTTACATTGCATTCAGGCTAACAATTTTCTCCTAACATGTGTTCCCTGGGATTCAAACCCCCAACCTTTGCTTGCTAACACAATGCTTTACCACTTGAGCTACAGGAACATCTTTGTGAAGGGCACATGAATCAAGCCATGTACGAGGTCACCCTGGAAGAAAACTTGCTTCGTTCTTCTCTGACAGTGTTCCTCAACTCTGAGGACTGGTTTTTCCAGCAGGTCAATTCTCCACACAACACAGCCAGGTCAGTCAAGGTGTGGATGGAGGACCACCAGATCAGGACCCTGTCATGGCCAGCCCAATCTTTAGACCTGAATGCAACTGAAAACCTCTGCTGTCCATTATTAACGTAAACAGTTGTGCAAATTACCAGGTTTTAAGACGGGTTTCACTTCCCCGCTCACGTTGCTCTGTGGTGATTTTAAACCCAACACACGTGACTGTGCTCATGAAAGGATTGTGGGTAACGTAGTCTGAAATGCCCAAATTAAATGGAAAATAAATACCGTGTTAATGCATTTATGAAGACTATGATCATGAATGAGACTTGCATAAAAAATAATTAGTATATAAAGATAAATATTTAGTAAAAAATGATAATAAAACTAAAATTGTGCTACTAAGGACCAAATTTTGAAGGTATACAAATGTATGGTTTGTAAGTACTCCGTTTCTATACATGAACAAGTAAAAAAGACATTTTTAATCTAAATGTAATAATATTGTAAAAGTTGCAAAAGTACTGTATGTAAAAAAGCTAGAAAATTTAACAAAATAATCCATTCTCGTGTAAATGTTTACAATTAAGTGAAAAAATATTTGTAAATTTAAATTATTACAGAAAAAAAATATTTAAGATGCTGCAGTAAATTAAACCATTGTGTAAATGTTTATTTATATACAATCTAAATCAAAATAAATACAAGCAAGTAAATATTAGTAAACAAGAATTGTTGCAAAATTATTAAAACTAATTATTAATGGCAAACAAATAATCAAATAAAATAAAAATAAAATAAAATACACACATCCTTTAACCGACCATGAAAAGAGACAATCTTACTTTTTTAATCAAACAAATAAATAAATCTTGAATGAAAGAAGACCACATTAAAATAAAACTATTATATATATATTTTTTTATTTATTTATTATTAAATAGTGGTTAAAGGCAATATTCCATGAGAACAACCATTATCGTTCTAAATGTTTGATATCCACTACTGCATTTAAATATTTTTTCTTAAAAACTTAAATACACGATCGGGTAAATCTAAAATAAATGAACGTAAATTTATATTTAGCTGACATCTAAAAAATTTATTTTTAAAACATAGATTCTAAATATGAACGGGCCAAATATGTCAAAGTGGGTAGTTTTGTCTTACGCTTTAATATTTGAACAAGTGTGCGCGCTCGCGTGAACTTGTGCGTGAGGGATGAAGACATAGAGTAGCCTGACGCGCATCTTATTTTTTCGTGACACGGTGGGCCGTTCAGCTTTAGTCCTTTAAAAAGCTCCCTGTGCGAAGAAAGACGGACAGACAGACGCAGAAAGACAGCGACAGACAGAGAAAGAGAGAGGGAGAGAGAGAGTGGGCAAATCCACGGCACCATGACGCACAGGTCAGCGCGTCTCCTGCAGTGATGCTCCATTGACTCATTTATCCAGATCGAAGCATAGCTCCTGCTATGGACTCTCTCGGCGGTCTTCTCTTACGGATATCGGTGCTTCTGTACGGCTCCTGCGGCATCCTGTCTCTCTTACCGGAAATAACGGAACCGGAGTTCATCCGCAGGTGTGTGCTGGCGCATAACGCGCAGCGCTCGCGCACCACTCCACCTGCGGCCAGCGCGCGCTCAATGGTAAGACAGGTGCTCAGGACGCAGGTGTTTGGTGTTTCGCTTTAGATTAATCATTTATGATAGTATTTATGTGTTCATAATCATTCACGCAGTTAGCATGTTGTTTACTCACGTTCATCTTCATCTGTGTGTGTT
This sequence comes from Carassius carassius, assembly GCF_963082965.1. Lineage (NCBI taxonomy): Eukaryota > Metazoa > Chordata > Actinopteri > Cypriniformes > Cyprinidae > Carassius > Carassius carassius. Next base: position 30,769,115 of record NC_081767.1, on the reverse strand, counting down.
TACCCATTGTCTCAGTGTTTCACATTTTAAATGCTCGTGGTAATATTTCGCTTTAATAACAGCCATTTGTTTTTGTCTCAGAGTAATTGGTTTGTTTTAAAAAAAAATATGTACAACAATCATTGTGGTTGCTATGGCAATAAAGATATTACTAGGCTCCCTATTGTGTTTGTATTGATCTGTACCTATTTTGTAAGTAGAAGAATGAAAAGAAAACAAAGAATCTTGTTGATTGGGATTGTGCCTGAAGAGAGTTCTGGAAGGAAATTCTCAGATATTTCTCCATCAATGATCATATGAATTGTGTGGTTTTTTTTTTAAATCTAATAACCTGTTTTTTAATGTTGTAAATATAAGTTATTGTAGTTGAATTGGTTCAAATACATATTTTAACATGGAATAAACAAAGTTGGTTATTCAGGTACAGATTTAATTCTAATGGCCCGTTGTACTTACCTTTTCGGTAATGGGGCTTAAATGTAGGTTTTAGTGGCACTTGTTCATTCAACCCTGTTAGTTGTATCTTAAAGGGGTCATATGATGCCGCTTAAAAGAACATTATTTGGTCTATTTGGTGTAATGAAATGTTGTTTAAGGTTAAAAAAAACACCTTATTTTCCACCTACTGTAAATTATTGTTTCTCCTCTATGCCCTGCCATCTGAGATGAGTCGATTTTTACAAAGCTCATCTGTCTGAAAAGCGAGGTGTGCTCTGATTGGCCAGCTATCGAGCGCGTTGTGATTGGCTGAATACCTCAAGCGTGTGATGGAAATGTTATGCCCCTTTAACATAATGTGATGCCCTGACCAGCCGGAGCGACTACACATAAACATAAAACACATTCTAAACCTGATATAATATATATTATATATATATAGTTTTACTTTCTCAATGAAACTCCGCTTCGTCCATGGTAAAAGCCGATCCGGTGATCCACAGTGCAAAGTTGATGTATTTCCTCAGCGAACAGCACAGATCAGCTCTAGGCATGATGAAGCAGATATCGTCCTCTATTGGAGGGCCAAACAAAGTAGTTTTGCTTTCACAACGAAACACACAGTGTCTTTACGACTTGGTGGCGACAACAACAATACTACAACGAGAATAAAAGGCACTCCTTCTTTCTTTGGATGAAAATCTGGGCGGCATTAAGCAAATCTTCACACATAGTGAGGTATTTGGGGGCGTGTTAGAACGAGCCATTTTAGGAGGGTGTGGACAAGTCTAAACTTTTATAAGTGTTCCTGTGGCTCAAGAGCATTGCTTTAGCAGCGCAAGGTTGTGGGTTCAATTCCCAGGGAACACATGTTAGGTAAAAACTGATAGCCTGAATGCACTGTAAGTTGCTTTGGATAAAGGCGCCTGAAATGCATGAATTTAGAATTTATAAATAATATCTCTTTGGATTTGAAACTTTAGTCTTTGCAACCTTACAGATCTTCATTATGCACCAAGAGCTTGAAACACTCCAAAGAGAAAGGAAAACATGAAATCGCATCATATGACCCCTTTAAGTCATATCATATCATGTTTTGTAATTCAAATTGATTTGGATTATTGTTTGTGTGTTTGTCTACAGTCCTGGGATAATGGATTGGCCAAGGGTGCAAGAGACCGAGCAAGACACTGTAAAGCCTCTCATCACCCTGGGCTGGCACATTTCGGGCACCCGCTGTTCGGGTGGATGGGTGAGAACATCTGGCTGGGGGCTCCGTTTTCAGCATTCTCAGTGGAGAACGCAATACACGGATGGAGCAGAAAAGGAGCTTACTCACTCAAAAATAACAACTGCTCACGCTTGTGTGGCCACTATGCACAGGTATGTTCAGCTGTGAATATTGTTTAGCAAAGAAAGCTTTGTTTATCAACCTTATGGATTTGTGCACATATTGTATGTTTCAGTTAATGTGGTCTACAAGCTTTAAGCTGGGCTGTGCTGTAAATGTGTGCAATAAAGGAATCGAAAACTTCTCCACTAACCCAGAATCCACTATTTTTGTGTGCAACTACGGAGACACGTAAGTTAAGACTTTATATTTGCAAAAATGCAGCAAAATGTTCCAAAGGTGGTTCAAGAAAATAAAAAAACGTAACAATCACGGGAAGAAGGAGGCGGGAACCTGGTGATGTTTATTAATGTTATTGTAACATGCGCCTTTACAGGGGACATGTTCATGGTGTAACTCCAAGTATAGCAGGTGTGGCCTGCAGCGGTTGTGGGTCAGAGATCTGCCGAGACAACGTCTGTAGTAAGAGCTTTCACAATAAAACACAGAAACAGAATTAAACAACTTGGGTTTATCTTTTCGCACCTTCTATAAACAGATATTCATGAAGACATGTGATAATGACAGCATTCAAAGTCAGACCTTTCTCTTTTAAATGTGTGTTTTTATATATACATACGAACAGCATATATATATGTATTAATATATATATGTATATATATCGAAATTAAGAATATTTACTATTTTTAATATTATTATTTTTTATTTTTAATATTATATTTTGATTATTTCAATAAAAATGTATGTCTACCTGATCTTACTCTTAAAATGACACATTTACGTAATATAATGATATAATGTACACCAAAAAAATCACTTAGAAATTGCTAGTAGATTTCACAATTAAATACAATGAAACAGCAAGTAGCAAATGTAATTATATGTGAAATTTAAAGTAGAAAGACTACTTGCACTATCTTGTAAAGCATAGTCCAATTATCTATTTAATTTTTTTTTTTTTTTTACAGTATAGTCAGTTTTAAGAAGCCATATTAAAGGGGTCATATGACATTGCTAAAAAAAAACGATAACACTTTAGAATAGCGAAAAATTATTCACAACTAGCAACAACTTTTTCTTGAATAAATTCCTAATTTGCTGCTTATTAATAGTTAGTAAGTTAGTTGTTAAGTTTAGGTATTGGATAGGATTAGAGATGTAGAATAAGGTCATGTAGAATAAGGCATTCATATTTTCTTACTTAATACTAATAAATGTATAAATAATATTCTAGTAATATGCATGCTTATAAGCAACTAGTTAAGAGATCCTAAAATAAAGTGTTACCAACAAACATTATGTTGTGTATTTGGTGTAATGCAATGTTTACTTAGTTTAAGGTTAAAAAAACACATTTTCCACATACTGTACATTATTATTGCTCTTCTATGCCCCGCCTTTCTGTTGATTTTTTACAAAGCTCATCATTCTGAAAAGTGATGTGTGCTCTGATTGGTCGGTTATCTAATGCATTGTCATTGGCCGAATACCTCAAGCGTGTTACGCCCCTTAAAATGCAGATATCCAGATAAAATCCAGATAAAATGCGCTGCACACACTCGAATATTTGGGTTGTACTGTTCTGCAACAGTGTTGTAAATACAACTTAACCACTGATTTCTAGTTGTGCCTTCTTTTGTAAGACCAAACTAAGTAGTTTAGCTTTCACGACGAAACATATAGCTTCTCCACAACATGGCGGTGGCAACAATTTTACAGCGAGAATAAAAGTTATGCCTTCTTTCTTTGCGTATACATTTGGGCAGTGTTATGTAAATCTTCCCACACACTGACGTAGATGTATGGAGGAGTGTTTAAATGAGGCGTTTTAGGAAAGTGTGGCTGAGCGTTCACTTTTATAAAGAATATCTCTTTGGGTTTGAGACTTTAATCTTTGTGACTTTACAGATCTTCTATATGCACACTTTTAACAAGCCAAAGACAAAGAAAAACATGAAATCGCATCATATGACCCCTTTTAATCATATATTTGGCTTGACTAAAACCAATTCATTTAGATGTAACAAAATTCACATTATATTAAGTAAGTTTGACAGTACATCACTACAATGCCAAGTCGATTTAATTTGTATAGCACATTTCACAGAATACTTTTCAGACATGATGTTAATATTTAAAGTATCTTAATATCTTCATACCAATTTAATGTTTTTATACTTTATTTATTTCCATATTTATATTCACTTTGCATACATTTACCAGTATGATGCCTTTCAAACATACATCTTGCTCAAATACGCTGTGATGTCTCTCTGTACAGGATATGACTGGTTCCCTGGGTGGGACTATGGCCCTCCCTCTTCAGCCTACAGTATTTCCTATTGGCTGACTGATCTTGGACTGTGTCTACTAGGAGTTTGCTGGCTACTTCACTTTTATGAAACACATTAATGTCATCATGTAATTTAATGTCTCGAATTTGAACCTTAAAATTAGCATCTCTCCATAATTTCTTGGATATTAAATTAGCAATCACTGAAATAATAAGAAGAAATCTGTTATGTAGAAATATATATATATATATATATAGTTTCCTTTCTGCTGTGTGTAAATCATTTACTTTAGTTCCATATACACAATAGGCCTATAAATGCATTTAGAAATCTGGAATTTAAATTTTACTTGAATGCCCATCATAAAAGTGCTAGCTGAATAAACTTGGGTTGATATTTTATACTCTTACTGCTTGTCTTCTCATTTCGAAAGTGTGTTACAACCTCTTAGGATTATGGAGCGTGAATATGAGTGTGTGTGTGATAGTGAAAATACACATCAGTACGGTGCTTGTTGTGTGTTTCACACACATATAAGCAATGTAGTCACGACACATTCCTGATGATTTTACAGTCCCCATGGAAACGTGTGCATGTATAGCACACTGTAGGCCGTGAGTGAGAACAGCTATGAGTCACGAGTTACGAATTATATTATATTAAGTAGTTGTGTATTTAATCAATTGAGTAATCAATCAGCAGTGCTCTATTAGTGCATAAGTAATGTGTTGTTGATGGTTATATTATTTTAGGATGTCTGTACACCTGGGCTAATTAACACACAAGGATGTCAGAGATGAAGAAAAGGAGAAATACTTTACAAATTTGGTTAAAAATGCATGAGTCATGTTTGTAGACAAAAACATTTAATAAAAATGCTTCATTGGTTTCTGGAAAATATCTGAACATTTAATGATGCAAGTGCACTCATTAAGTAAAAATCAATTAAATTTTTATAAACACTGAATACATGACAGAGTCATTAAATAATAATGAATTATCATTATTTGTCTTGAGTCTTGAATATCATGATGGTTTCTTATGGTTACTGCATTTTAATAATTTGAAAACCTATCCTGCACTATTTATTTTTTATTTTAAGAATAATAATGTTTTAATTTTTTTGCCTAAATTCATCATGTGAAAATTTCTTTAAAAAAAAAAACATACTTTTTGTTTAGCCAAACAAAAAATATCAACATGAATTTTATGAGTTGTTTTAAAGAGTTGTATTTATATCTTTAGAAACTGCATTTTTATATATATTTTTTGAAAATATATTTATAATATAATTCAGACCAGAATATTAGTAAGAGGCTGGTTGAGCTTAAGAAGTTACACAAACAGGTAAATGAGGCAAAATTTGGAAAATCTGTTCCATCTTAATTTGTACCCTCTAACTCTAGCACTTTCTATTTTATTTTAATTATACTTTATCTATTTATCTTTAAAAAAACACTAGTTCTATATTTTTTCTATTCTATTTGTGTACTGCATTAGGCTAACCGAGACTTGTCATGTTAAGACCATCAATCGATTGCATTTCCTGGAGGTCTTTTAGACTCTGCTGGCAGAGTCACTGGGTTTGTGCTCCAGCAACATCAGCATATTCTGGGTAAAATATAAGATAAGCTGTTACATGCTGTTGATTTCCACAGAACATAATTGCTGTGGGATGAATTTAAACAAGTCTTCATTTTTATTTAAAGGAATAGTTCACTCCCAAAAAATGGAAATTTGTTGAAAAGGTAACCTCAGGCCACCCACGATAGATGAGTTTGTTTCTTCAGAACAGTTAAATGTAGCATTTCATCACTTGCTCATCAGTAGATTCTCTGCAGTGAATGGGTGCCGTCAGAATGAGAGTCCAAACAGCTGATAAAAAGTCACAATAATCTACAAGTAATTCATTTGACTCCAGTCCATCAATTAGCATTTTATGACATAAAAAACTATGTGTTTGTCCGAAACAGATAAATAGTTATGAAGCTTTTAACTTCAAACCTTGTTAGCCTTAGCCTTGTTTCTGGCTAAAATATGAGTCCTTAATCTATATAGCTTTCTTCAGTGAAAAAGTAATCTCGTCTGAATCAGGAGAGAAATATGCACAGATCAAGCACCGTTTACAAGTAGAAACAGTCCAAAACAGTTCTAAATAATTAGGTAGGTTGATTTGATGTGATTTTTTTTTGAAGACAATGGGTTATTGACTTTTTCACTGAAGGAAATGTTATTATGAAATATGGACTATTTTGGCCCGAAATTATGGTTTAAAGTTAAAAAGTCTTAATGATGAATGTGTAACAAACACCCAGATTTTCGCTTCACAAGATGTTAATTGATGGACTGGAGTTGTGTGGATCACTCGTGGATTAGTGTGGTGTTTTAATTAATTGTTTGGACTCTCATTCTGACGGCACTCATTCAGAGGATCCATTGTTTAGCAAGTTATGTAATGCTAAATTTCTCCAATCAAGTTCCGATTAGGAAATAAACCAAATCATTTACATCTCAGATGGTTTGAGGGTGAGTACATTTTCTGTACATTTTTATTTAAGCCTGGAATATTAGCATTGTTTACCCCTCGCAGCTCTCCTCTGTTCTGTCCTGTAAGTTCAACCTCTGAGGAAGGCGTGACCTTTGTGTTGGCTACAGTGTTTTCAACCAGTCCATATCAATGCTAAAATGTGTGCTCTATACTGCTGTCATTTTTAAGCAACATGTGCTTAAAATTCTGCACAAATAGATTCCAATTTTCAATCAGATGGCGTGTTACAGAGGAATGTTTGCCCACACAGAGGACCCAAACTCTCGACTTGAACAGGTGCACTTAAGCACTGAGCAGAGGCTGTTTCGCCACAGTACACGGCTATAGATGGCCGCTCCATCCTGAACCTGACTCTACAGTCACCTACAACACGGGACGGACCATTTCTGTGACTTCTGTGTTGGCTGGACATCTCTTGAGGGGAGGAGATTGAGCTAGAGGAAAAACATGCAAGATCAGGGCTCAAAAGTTAGGGGTTGGTACTTTTTTTTCATAATAAAAAATACAGCAGAAACTATGATATTGTGAAACATTATTACAATTTAAGAAAACAGCTTTCTATTTTTAATATGTTTTAAAATGTATTTCTGTGATACAAAGCAGCAATTTCCAGCATCATTACTACAGTCTTCAGTGTCACATAAATCATTCTAATATGCTGATTCCCTGTTCAAGAAACAATTCTTGCTGAATACAAGAACCTATTTCATAAAAAAAAAAAAAATTATACTGCCACATTTGAACATATTGAATTGTACTACTTTTATTGATTTACTAAATGTCAAGCTATAAAAAAGAAAAAAAAAATCAGAAACATCAGACAACAATAACAACTTTTTTTGTAAAACTAATTATAAATGTTAAATGCAAATATAACTGTATTACAAATATGCCTAATATTTGTTTCTAGAAAATTACACAATGCATTTAGAATCTATATTTAAATATTCAAAACAATTTGTATATTCTATGAAGGTGTTACAAAAATTACAGAATTTTATATAGATAAATATATATTACGTCAAACAAGTATGTGGACTCTTAAACATGCCTGAATGTCTTTTATATATAAAAATATCAAAGCAAGTGGCATTTATTTTAAAAGAAAAATAAAGGAAAATGGAAAGTAGGCTTTAAATGTAATTAATATGATGATCTACTACAGCGGTTTATTCTGCAAGGACAGATTTGTGAACTTGAGAGGTACTGACGTCATACATGAACTAAAAACAAAACATAGCTAAAAAAAAAAAAAGATTTTGAGAGAAGCATTTGTTTGCAGATGCCACTCTGGTTTATATTTTTTATACAATGCTTTGACATTCAGACAAGCATGACTTGAGAACAGAAACTTTTTAGGGCCTCTGTAAACAGATCAGCGCTGCGTTGACTGAGTAGAATTTGAATGCTTCAGCTTCTCTTCCTCCTCATCCTCATCCTCCTCAGAGTGTGTTTGCGGGCCGGTGCGTAATGGAGAGCGTGTGTGTAAAATAGCCCCTACACATAAGAGTCTGTGCAAGCACTGCAAGACAGAAACAACCAGCTGCTTCTTCCCACTGACCGACTCAAGACACGGTACAGAACTCTCGCCGAAACCAATCCCAAAGTTCAACTCAGGCATTTCTGAACTTTGCTCTTTGGTATTTTCCCATTGCTTAAGATCATCCAAGAAACGTGTCTGGATATTCAGAAACCATCTGTGATTGTGAGAATACAATGTTCTAGGCAAGCACAACAAAGCCTCTGCCAGCAGCCTACAGCTCTCTGGGTCACAAGAGTTACGTTCGTTCAACAAAAAATGATGTAGCAAGAACTCAAACATGCCGCCAACAGGAAGCACTCCACCTGCACGCAGAATACCACCCCAAAGGTCTTGCGATGAAAGCACACTTTGTGACTGGTCCGAAGAAGGACTCTGTGATTGGTCAGATGCCAGTGTCTGACGGAAGCTTTGAGATAGATGTTGCAGCATTGCAAACACACCTTGGCTCACACACACAATCTGGTCAAGAAATCCCGGCGCTGGTGCACAAAGAACAAGCGTGTGCATGTGCAAAAACGTTCCCAGACAGGCATAGCGATGCCCGCCGAGTTGCACACGTCTACAGTACTTGAGCATCACAAGGTGTTGAAGCGGTGGATGAGAGAGTGTTTCTGCAGCGCTGATGTGTGAAAGAAAATCCAGCTGGGCCGAATCGACACACTCAAGTAAAGAAACATGGTTCAGTCGAGCCCACTGTGACACTCTTTCTGGCTGCTTCACAGAGGACAGCACCACATGCACCTGTAAGTCCAATAAAGTCGCTAACTTTTGCTTCATGACGCTCTCCGAGCGGTGCAGATAGTCCTTTTGAATGCACACGGATATGTTTTCACCTACAGTGACAAAGGAAGCTTCAAAACTCTCATATACAATTAGTGCTTTTATTGGTCCTTGCAGTTCAGTCCACACTGACCAATCACAAGTCACAACCAGGCCTTCAATCACCTCTGAGCAGGCAATAGGAAGTCCTGTCACGGCCGTATGTAGAAAAGAGAAGTGTGACTGTATGAATGAGATTGTTTCTACTGCATTTTGATCTTGACTGACTTTGTGGTAGAACTCGCACAGGACTCGTTTCAGTACATCCGCCTGTCCGATCCCCACTCTTCCAGAAATAAACCCGCCGATCAACAAATCAAGAATGCTGCCCTCCACTTTGTAACTATGGTGACTACAGTACGTTGAGGCATATGGGGTAAGTTTGTGTGTTACGACATCTTCCAACTCCTTCCTGCTCACAGCCAACAGGCGATTAGCAAGATTTTGAAGACTAGGGATGCTCCGAGATCCTTTGCGCTGCATGTGTGAGTCCTGAATTCCTCGTAACAGCGCGGCCAGCAGGAGAAGGAATGATTTTGTGCCGTCTCCAGTAGCTTTAGCATGTGCACACACACAGTCCAACACCATCCTAAAGAACAAAGATAACAAATGCTAATTAAATCCACATCATTTTCATGTAAAAATATAATTAATATAGAATCTTTAGTTTCTCTATAATATTGACTTTTAAATATGAATACATATACCTCACAGAGATTTCTTTTAATTTAGCCCACTAGACTTGCACTAAAACCCTTCATAAATCAATGACTCGAAGACTACAATCCACAAACACTCAACATCAAATCTAACTGAACTTGAGCAGTTCTGCAGAGAAGAATGAGCAAATATTGAAAACGTCTAGATGTTCAAAGTTAGTAGAGACAAATCCCAACAGACTAAAAGCTGTAATTAAAGCAAAATATTGACACAAGGGGGTGATCCTTTTTCCAACAAACCAGTGATTCTTTATAAATTTCACTAGCATAAATACAGCTGGATAAAACAAAAACTGTGTCTGTCTTCATTTCAGGCTGCAAAGCAACAAAATGTTATTTTAAAGGGGGATGATTCTCTTCTTCACCCACTGTGCTTGTATATTTATACACATATATACACAATTGTTTAAATGTTTGGGGACAGTAAAAATTTTTTTAAAGAACTGTTATCAAAAGTCGCAGTGAAGGCTTGTACTTGTTACAAAAAATAAAATAAAAAATTGCTGTTTTGAATTTTCTATACATCAAAGAATCCTAAAATCAAATTTGTGATTATTCCACAAAATACAAATCACAATAAGCACAACTGTGTTCAGCACTGATAATAATAAGGAATGTTTCAGCAAGTCAGCATATCAGAATAATTTCTGAAGGATCAGGAGACATGGAAGACTGGAGTAATGATGCTGGAAATTCAGCTTTGTGTCACATAAATAAAACACATTTTAAAATATACTGGTTTTACTGCATTTTTTATTTTGAAAATAAGAGACCTGGCCATGGGGTGCTGCAGCTGGAGTGTTCTGAGAAGGCGTTGTCCGTGTCTGCTGATGAGAGTTTCTCCTGTGTCTCGTGTGAACAGAACACTTCCACCGTCTGGACCGAGACACCGGCGGACAACACACTCCAGAGCTCCAACCACACTGACACACACCTGCAGAGACACACACTCCTCCTGCATCTACACACACACGCACACGCACGCACACACAACAACAACCACAACGTTAACGCATGTATGAAAACACTAATGTATTAAACAAAAACACACACCAACAATATATGAGGACAGGCACACTGCAAGTAAATCATATTTCTAAAGAACAATCAAACTTGTTTGCATTTATCTAAACAGTGACACTTCCGAGCATGATATTCGTCATACTACTATCATTACACTGCTGGATATACAAAAAAAAAAACAAGAAAACACGAAGCCAAAGACCTTGAAGCAAAACAAACCCAACAAAACTGTGTAAAATGATCTGTCTGGAAACGATAATAACCTTCTAATCTGTTGAACATCCTCAAGCTTCGTGCAGTATCCAGGCGACGCACTTCTTCTCTCATGTGAGCTTTCTTCCTGTAAACTTACCGGAATATACTGACACCTACCGGACAGACGTCTTGAAATACATGACAAAACAAACATCTATATTTTATTGATTGAAATGGTTTGATATATTTGGATAAATCCTAGTGGATTTCAGCATTTCAGGTTCAATAGAATCTTTAAAACAAAAATCTGCTGAATGAACAGATATTCTCATAAAAAAATACATACGTAGGCTATAAATATTTATTAATTCAATTTTTTTTACATTATTATATAACCATAATAAATCATAATTTATATTTCTTATGCTCTTAAAGCCGCATGTAAAATTAAAACATGAGCCAAATATATTCTCTTAAAGACAGTGGATTTTATGGTGTAGCAGCCATAATTTAGAAATGCCTATGTATGTCCTCTAAACATTTTGGGAAATAACCAGTATCAGTATCTTAATGTGACCCCTAATTTTCTAATTGTTTTTATCATCCCTCATTAAAACCTTTGTCATAATGTCCATATGATTCCACCCTCTGCTACACAGCTCGCAATTGGATGCTTCTCTCTTTCTCTCTCTCTCTCTCCTATCTCACCGTCAAGTGTTAAACTCAGTCAAACATCTTGATATTTTCTTTCTTTTCTTTCTCTCTGATGACCTTAGTTTGAAGTCTTTAGTTTTCGGTTCTTTCTTCATAGTAATTCAGATAACCTGCCTGTCGAATGCACTTCTAAATCAGAACTGCAAGTAAGTATTCTCCCTCCTGAAATAAATTATTTTATTTTATACAACCCTTAGATTACATACATACTTAACAGTGAACGTTTATGTGCATACAAACACTTGTTGTTTCTAAGGATATCCATGCATTTTTATATAAACTAAACCGTGCTTTGAATAAATACTTTTATATGAAAGCTTCTAAGGTTTGCATTATCAGAAGGATTTGTTTGATGGTATATATAAATGCATGTTTATCATTATGTGTGCTAGATATTCAGGTATAAGTTTGAGTCAGGGGTATCAGTGTGTCTTGGGGGGTATCAGTGTCACTGGCTTTCTGTGTCTCGTTTCACTGTAGAGAGAAAGTTAATAAACTACTCAGCATTTCTCAAAATAATCCAAGGTTAAGGGGCATCATGTCACCTAGTCTGTGTGTGTGTGTGTGTGTGTGTGTGTATGTCATTTCAGTACTGTCCTGGGCTCTGGTGGCCCTCGGCTTCCTCATAGTCCTCATCATACTCAGCTGCTGTCTGTGTTTCTGCAAGAAGATAATATTTAAGAAGAAAAAGGAAAAGGTGGAGAAGAGAAAAATGAAAAGAACACCAACCTGTCAACCGAAAAAGAGGACAGAACAAAACAGGTACTTGTACTTGTGGTCTTGTGTGTGTGTGTTTGTGTGTACACATACATGCAATGCGTGTATAATTATGATTAGGCATGTCGTTGTTCTGTTCATATTTTTTTCCCAAGCACATTTTACCAATGCCAAACCACATATATACAGATGTTGGAGGACATATTCATGGTAATGACCGGCATGGTTGTATTTACAGGCTGTTCATCACTGCACTGATTCTGATCCCAAGGAAGAAGATCCTGAGTCTAAAGAGGTTGCAAAACTTGGAAAACTTCACTATACCCTTGATTACAACTTCACTGACAGCGCGGTGTGAATACTCAGAAGCTATCAGCATTAATTCAGTCATCAATATCCATTTTAATGAGAGAAACTTGCTTCAGCAGGGGTTTATAGTGGCAGGGAGCTTTTATTGTAATGTGGAGAGTGGAGAACTTCATCTAAAAATTTTCTTTCATTCTTTTTCAGTTAATTGTAGGTGCGATTGAGGCGGAAGGTCTTGCTGCTATGGATATGAGTGGCACTTCGGATCCATATGTGAAAGTCTGCCTCCTTCCTGACAAGAAGAAAAAGTTTGAGACAAAAGTTCACCACAAAACACTAGATCCAACTTTTAATGAGCACTTCACCTTTAAGGTACATCTTAAAATCCACTTGTTCTGAAAATCCTTCATGGCAGGAATGTTACGGAGGTCACAGCATACAAATTCACAATGTGCTGTTGGAACAATAATGCATTTAATTGCATTATAACAGCGTCAGTAACTCTGATATTCTGTCTGCAGGTTCCTTATGCAGAGCTCGGAGGAAATACGCTAGTCCTGACAGTGTATGAATTTGACCGGTTCTCCAAACACGATGCTATTGGGGATGCGAGGGTGCAGATGAATAAGGTGGACTTCAGTCATCTTACAAAGGAGTGGAGGGATCTGCAGAAAGCTGAGAAAGAGGAGGTACGAGTGAAGAAGCAAATCTTGAATACATGCAGCATTGAGCTAAGAACTTTTTCATGCCTTAGTCTGAATCTGAATTGAATAGGTCACATTGCACAGTTAAATTCATGACGAATTGGAATGACCCAAAATAACTTAATTTCATTTGCCCAACACAAGATAGCTTTGCAATAAAACATAAAAAAATATTAACAATCAATATATTAGAATTTTACAGAATTATAACACATTTGAGATATATAAGAGAACAATATTAATATATATATTCACATCTGACAATTATAAATATTAAAATTTTATATTTTCATATATAAAATAAAACAAAAAGTAATATTTAAACATTTATATAATTTATAATAAAATTAGATACATTTATTTGTGCTAAACACTTACTTAAACTATCATATTTGCTTGCATACTAATCTTAATTAAAGTGAAAGTGAAGTGATATGTAGCCAAGCATGGTGTCCTATACTTGGAGCATTTAACCCATCCAAGTGCGCACACACACACAAACACACGCACGTGTCACAAGTAAAGGTAACATTTGGGTTACAAGTAAGACTCTCTAACCATTAGGCCATGACTGCCCTTAATGTTGAAGATAAAAATGTAAAACACTTCTGACATTGTTAACACATTATATTAATATTGACATAATAAATGCATGTAAAATATTAGAATTATATACATTATGCAAGAGTAATTCATACAAAAAAATAACATTGAATAACTGATAATACTCAGTTTTAAATAATATTTTATTTAAAAGGACAGGAAGGAAGTAGAAGGCTGGGAAAGCAGTGGAGGTGGCAGAGTCACGCCTAAGACAAAAGGCATTGGTGGGCACCGTGGCAACAGGCAGAGTGGGCTTGGGCTACATCCCGAAGATTTTGGTCAGCCAGGTCCGTGGCAAGGAAAGACACCATCTACTCCAGGAAGAGGTCCGAGCATGCGTAGAGGAAGAGCGAGTGAGCAGGGTTGTGGGACTCCGGCAGCAGGGAGCATGGACAAGGTGGGAGAGTACACTGCAGCGCAGGATTACCTGGGCAAACATCTTGCAGGCAGATTTCCATCGGGTCCGTTTCCTGGTACAAGCAGTCTATGATGCCCTGCCAAGCCCAGCGACAGGGGCGGCCAAGAAGAGGGCCATTCAATCTGCAAGCGAAGCCGCAGAAAAAGCTACAAGGTGGCTTTGGATTAAGAGGGCTGATCCGTGGTCTGCTACTGGGACGCAAGTCGGGGCTTGATCAACCCTGGCTGGGTCGCCTGGGCGAGGGTGTATGATGTTGCGAGACCCGAAACACCCAATGATCCCAGGATACATCACTGAAGATGTGTCCCAGTGCATCCATGAGATGTTTCTTGCATAGTACATTTCTATTTCCTTAGAAATAAAATAATTATATTTGTATGTTTATTCTATTTAAACGTTTAAACATGAATTCCACCTCTACACCTGCATGTGACAGAAATCTGTTGATTTCAGGATGAAAATTGATAAATTACCTGACTTTTCTTTGTTGACTCAACAGCATGAGTGGTTACGTGATGTTTGCTTGTCTTTGCGCTACTTTCCCACTGCTGGAAAGGTGACTGTTGTTGTTCTGGAGGCCAAAAACCTAAAAAAAAATGGATGTGGGAGGTCTCTCAGGTGAAGTGACCCATTATATACAGGTCTGAAATGTCATTACCCCCAGTAATTAATTATCTGTTCTACAGACCCATATGTAAAAATCCACCTGATGCAGAACGGCAAAAGGCTGAAGAAAAAGAAAACCACAATTAAGAAGAACACACTGAACCCGTATTACAATGAATCATTTAGCTTTGAAGTGCCATCTGAGCAGATTCAGGTAGAGCTGAAGCACTAATTTCTGTCCATTTGAAACTGAACACATTAATGTTTCTTTACTAATTTTCTATCTTCTAATAGAAAGTGCAGGTTGTGGTGACAGTCCTGGACTATGACAAAATTGGGAAGAATGATGCCATTGGAAAGGTTTTCATTGGACTAAACAGCACAGGAACAGAGCAACGCCATTGGTCGGATATGGTGGCCAGTCCAAGATGACCCATCGCCCAATGGCACGCCCTTAAACCTGAAGAGGACGTGGATGCTGAACTGACAAAGAAATTAAGCTATGTGGTTTTTCAGTTTTCAGTATCTGTGCAAAATGAACACAGATACATTAAATTATTTATCAAAGGTGCACAACATGAAACAGAATTCACAATGCGACATCTATAATGATAACATATTCCTGAGTAATAAAGAATATTCATAAATAATGAAAACCAGGACAAAATGCATTGGTGTTTGATTTGTGTAAAGTATTTTTTGACATTAGTAGTGGTTATTATTTTTCCTTGCCTATACAGAAGTCATTTCATAAATGGATAAAGTTATTGCATTTTGATTATGCAATAATTTGCATAATTATTTTTCTCTTTAAAATAATGTCCACTAATGAATTGTGCATAAGATCCTTATACAGATAGTTCACCCAAAAATGAAAATTCTGATATTTTGAAGAATGTTAGTAAACTATCTAACTATTCGGATGAACTATCCCTTTAACAACTGTTAAGAATGTAAACGTGGTCCATTTTGATCTAATGTTGTCTTCACAGAATCAACAGTATGACTTTCAGAAATGGCACAAAACACATCACATACAATTGTAAATATACAAAATCATTGATGGGACCATGTGATCCTCACAAATTACATGCATATGTATTGAATGGATTTTAAATTATACATTGAATATAACATTGAATGTAAAGTATGTTCATATATTGTTTGGGATTTGTAATATATAAATATATACAGGTGCTTCTCAATAAATTAGAATGATGTGAAAAAGTTCACTTATTTCAGTTATTCAACTCAAAGACTTGTGAAGCTTGGGTATTAAATAAATTAAATGCACACAGACAGAAGTAGTTTAAGTCTTTGGTTCTTTTAATTGTGATGATTTGGCTCACATTTAACAAAAACCCACCAATTCACCAATTAATCTCAACAAATTAGAATATGATGACATCCCAATCAACTAATCAATTCAAAACACCTGCAAAGGTTTCCTAAGCCTTCAAAATGGTTTCTTTGTTTCACTAGGCTACACAATCATGTTGAGGACTGCTGATCTGACAGTTGTCCGGAAGACAATCATTGACACCGTTCACAAGGAGCCACAAACATTCATAGCCAATGAAGCTTGCTGTTTACAAGTCAAGTCACCTTTATTTATATAGCGCTTTAAACAAAAAAGATTGCCTCAAAGCAACTAAAAAATATTACATTAATTAGGAAAACAGTGTGTCAATGCAAAATGACAGTTAAAGGCAGTTCATCATTGAATTCAGTGATGTCATCATCTTTTCAAATAGTATCTGTGCAATCATTTGCAATCACGTCAACGATATCGCTGTAGATGAAGTGACCCCCGATGCTGATCCACCGTCTGGATATGTACTGGATCCGGGTGACTGCAGTAACCCTCTGATCTGGATACAGACTGGATCTGGTGGCTACGGTGACCTCGGAAAAAGAGAGAAACAGACAAATATTAGCGTAGATGCCATTCTTCTAATGATGTAGCAAGTACATCAGGTATTATGGGAAGTGTCTCCGGTTCCGGTTTACCATCCTTTAACGGATTTGGATATTAGAAGCATATTAGTGTGTTATGTGTAAACCAGGTTAAAGAGATAGGTCTTTAATCTAGATTTAAACTGCAAGAATGTGTCTGCCTCCCGAACAATGTTAGGTATGTTATTCCAGAGTTTAGGCGCCAAATAGGAAAAGGATCTGCCGCCCGCCGTTGATTTTGATATTCTAGACTAGGTATTATCAAATTGCCTGAGTTTTGAGAACGCAGTGGATGTGAAGGATTATAATGTAACAAGAGCTCATTCAAATACTGAGGTGCTAAACCATTCAGGCCTTTATAAGTAATAAGCAAGATTTTAAAATCTATACGATGTTTGATAGGGAGCCAGTGCAGTGCTGACAGGACCGGGCTAATATGGTCATACTTCCTGGTTCTAGTAAGATTTCTAGCTGTTGCATTTTGGACTAACTGGAGTTTGTTAACTAAGTATGCAGAACAACCACCCAATAAAGCATTACAATAATCTAACCTTGAGGTCATAAATGCATGGATTAACATTTCTGCATTTGACATTGAGAGCATAGGCCGTAATTTAGATATATTTTCCAGATGGAAAAATTCAGTTTTTCAAATGCTAGAAATGTGGCTTTCTAAGGAAAGATTGCTATCAAATAGCACATCTAGGTTCCTAACTGATGACAAAGAATTGACAGAGCAACCATCAAGTCTTAGACAGCATTCTAGGTTATTACATGCAGAGTTTTTAGGTCCTATAATTAACACCTCTGTTTTTTTCAGAATTTAGCAGTAAGGAAATTTTTTACAGAGTGCTGTATCCAAGCATTTTAACAGAAAGTTGAGTGGAAGGAAAAAGTGTGAAAAAAAGCACAACCAACCGAGAGAACCGCAGACTTATGAGTATTGTCAAGCGAAATCGATTCAAGAATTTGAGTGAACTTCACAAGGAATGGACTGAGGCTAGAATCAAGGGATCAAGACAGATGATGTGTGACCACCACACATAGAAGTGTCAAGGAATTAATTGGGATTGGTTGGAACATAAGCTTAAGACTCTTGAGTCAAGAAATAATGGGACACTGGAGTTGTGCTACTCTGAATGACAAATGTAAATCAAATAAACAAATATGTAAAAGTTTTAAAGCTTTTGAGCTACAATATAGCGGTTACAAAAGTGTTTTTTTTTTCCAAGAAAAGATTCAAAAGTGAAAAGTGTTTCTGCACCAATTTGTATTAGTGTAGTTAATGTGATATGCTCCAAGAAACTGACCTGAATCAACAACAAAAAAAGAAAACGCATTTGGTTAAATGTAAATGCAAAAATGTCTCAGATAAATTTTGATAAATGTTTGTAGATGCCACTTGTTTTTGCAGTGAATTTTATGTCAGTGTCTGAATACTTGTTGAGGCCACTATAGATTTTTTAAATAAGCAGGGAAAAACATATGTAGATATATTGGTGTAATTCATGTACCTGCCAAAGCGTGCTGCTGTTTCTCGTCAAGCATGGCTGTTAAAATACTCTGGTATAATCTGTGAGAAGACCATCTGTTAAAACAGATAAAGTATGCATCATTTAATGTGATTTAAAATAACAATAATAATTCAGATGCATTCATTTTTTTTATCCAATGTGTAATGAAATCTACGAACATGGTTAAATTATACATTCATTAATTTAAATGGATAATACTGAAAATAATCATGTATTATATAAATAATAATTTACACATATGTACTTAATTACAAATAACATAATAAATAATTTTATTGCAATTATGTAAGCTCTATTGTCTGGTATTTTTAAACATTTGCAGACCAAAACACTCACAGATGACAGTGTGATCTTTACATCAACATTTATACCTAAAACAAAAAGATGAGAAAATAACTTAAAACACTTACCAGACACAAAACACACATGCAACTTCCATGAATGAATCTCTTCATCTGTTCACAACAATAATGAACAATATGTAGAAAGAGACATACATATTTTCTCTGTGTATTGTCCGCCATCTTGTCTGTTCCAAGCTTAAGCTGTTCTCTAAAGTCTGATCTCAGTGTGTGTGTGTGTGTGTGTGGCCATTTGCATGCTTATGGGAAGGTGCTGAAGGCAATGCATCTGACAATGAGCTTACCAACAGATATAATGGAATGTTTAAAACCATGAAGTAAAACGTGTCACGAGTCATGCATGGAAAATTTCAATGGCAGCTTTAACAAAATGAGTATGTGGATGTCATGTAACATGATATATTCAGTAAAAAATCATTTTACAAAATAAATTCTTATATATATATAGACTGCATTTTATATATATATATATATAAATATATATATATATAAAATGCAGTCTGTTTATAGTGATTTGAAGCATCAATCCTTAGGGCAAACAGAAAGTGCTGCTATATCATAATGGAAAAATTAGTTCATAAGAATTGTTTTTTGACGGAGATGCTCCATAAACTATAAATGCTGACAGCAGCACATCAGATGAGCTTGTCAGGAACTTTGTTAAACTATTCCATAATTAAAGAGACAATTCCTGCAAAAAACAAAAAAAAACATTGTCAATATTTAACCACCCTCATATTGTGCCAAACAAGTTTCTTTCTTCTGTTGAACGTTGAAGATATTTTGAAGAATGTTGGTAACCAAAGAGTTGCTTTCATAGTCAATGGCTACCAGCAACTGCTTGATTACAAACATTCTTCAAAATATCCCTTTTGATTGTGTTCAACCCAAGAAGAAACTCATACTGCTGCCAAGTTTAAAAGAAAAATACACTTCCGGTTTTAACAGCCATATTTATTTTGCAGTACCTTTACCAGGATATTTCAGTTTTTTATAGTTTAACACAGAAATAGCATATGAGACCCTTGGCAAAAACACATACTTGGGACAAACATGGCACAAAAACACTTCCCATCAGTTTCACAGTCTCTAGAGTAAACAGATATAACCTACTGAAGCTTCAAATAAATCTCAAAGAATTCATACGGTTGAACATTACTTGCCCCCCCCTGCATGAATTATCATACAGTATTTTCAGACTGACAGCTCTGTAGTGCTATTCTTATACTTGCACATTCCAAAATATAACCCAAGAACCCCAAACGACCATCAGATTAGAGTATACTCTGTTTAGTTTATGTTGGCCAGACTTGTCTTCTAACCTCACTAGGTATAACGCATGGCCAGGTATTCCCAAAATAATTTCTTAAGTAAACATTCATCAGTATTTTTCAAAATCAAAGCTATATGATTCTGCATGCATTTCATATATTCATGTACATTCAAATAAAAACGATTCTCCTTTCTAGATGAAGACTTCAGTTTGACAGTCATATAAATTGTTCCCAGAGTAAATGAAAAATAAAAAAGCTTTAGTCGAAAGCCGACAAGTAGCGCTTCCCTACTAATGCAGTAAACTTCATATCATGTAATTAAGGACACCCTCATACATAAGCATAGCCCATAACAGATTATTGCATTAAAATGTAAAGCATTTCAGTTGATCATTCAATCCCGGCCAACTGTCAGAATAAGGCAGGAGATAAATAGGCACTTAGGAAACTTACCTCATGCATTCAAACCAGACTGGTTTGAGTACATGGCTTACCTGAAAATTAATGGCAATGGCAAATCCATCTATCCTTACAATGTGGTAAACCATTCTAAAATATAGCACAATCTATAGGATGCAATGACAGATCAAAAATCTTAAACGTGCCACTATTATGCAAGCATCCAATAAAGTAGTAGAATATGTAGATTGTAATGCATTATTATATAAAATATAATGTCCTTTTTTTTAGTGTCACATATGATCTTCTCCGAGATCTCCTTTCTTAGTGTTACATGGTGAGGGTTCACATTTGTGTTGTGTTACAGGATGCTCTCACGAGAGTTTCCGGTGTTAGAGGAAGTGCTGGCCCTGTTATCGTTGTAGACAGGCTTCTTGTTCCAGGTTAGAGAATCCAGTAAGGTCTGATTCAGTTTCTCCATCCAGTCAGACCTCTCTTCTCGTGTATCTGCTGAAAACCAGCACCTGCACAACAAAAGATCATTTAAATAAAAATTTAAACCAATACTCTATTATAAACTGATACTAAATGTCAGTCATATAATGAAAAAGTAGCAGCAGATCTTTTCTTCCATAATGTGATGTAAATTTGAGTGAAACTGATTACATCGAAAAAAATGCATGGATGAATTGTTCAAAATAAGATCTATAACATGCATTTTTTTAAAAAACAGTCAGAATTTTCATTTCATGTAAGGTTTAAACCACTTTTTTAGATGGAGGATCTTCTAGTTTTACATGTTTTTTTTTTTTTTTGCAGATCTGCAAACATGGTCACTTTGCATGTCTCCCTTGTGATCCATGAAAAATGACAACATTAGGGCGATGACATAAGTTTAATTTTTGGCTGAACTATTTCTTTAGGAAATTCATGAATGCATTACTTCTTCAAGGTTTGGTTGTGTTCTTGCTGGAGTGCATCTGTCTCTACTAATTCAAAGGTGTGAGGCCGTGCACAGCACTCTCGCTCCACAGGCCTGACACTGCAGAAGCTAAAGAGAGAGAGACTGCCATCTGCTGGCTGGAAAAGAAAGAGATAGATTTTTAAAAAAAAAGAGAAGGATACACATTTTTTACACACATAATTGCACAATCCCACCTTGCTCCCCATCTCATTTGGGTAGTTCCAGTAGAGAATGTGTCCTCCTTCCAGAAGAAAATAGAACCTCTGCCAAGCTCCAAAGCCACTCACATCCTCAAACATAGTCTATGAAAAAAAAAAAAAAAAAAATTACAGCATAAATTTCACAAAAACACAGCACATTTCCTATAGACATGTCACAAAGCACATAAAATTACAAAAGAATAACAAACTGTAATCACAGATGAAATAAATATTTTAAATCACCAAATGAAATACTAGTGTAACCGGAGAGAACCTGTTAACAAACCTTTAATAGTAGCTCTATTTCAGCACATAAAATATTCTTCTGTCCTAAGCCATTTTCAAACAACTTGCATTCAAAAGGATCAGACTGCGACTAAGGAGATAAACTGCTAACGTATTTCACATATTCTTACCTTTTTTGCTTTATACAAACTAATCAAGGGACTACAGATATGGTAAGTGCCTTTCCATATGATAAAACAAGCTAAACAAAACATCAGTCAAGTTCTGGAAAACATATACACCAACTCACTAAAAAGCCCTGATGCTGGACGTTGGAGTGGCCCTCGCTGTGCAACCGCAGATAGATGTGGCCCTCTAGAGGAGAGAGGAAGGGAACCTACACAATATAACAAACGGGTTAGTCATGACAAAGAAAAAAACAACAACATGTTCATGTCAATTTCTGAATGGTTTACTTTAAGTTAATTGTTTAAAACTATAACATTCAAAGAACATTAAACCTTTGATGAATAGTTTCAAAAGTTCAAACAAACAGCATTTATTTGACAATCTTTTGCAATATTATAAATGTCTTTACAATCACTTCTGATCAATTTAATGCACCTTTACTAAATAAAGGCAAAGGCTGTACTAAAATGATAAATTATTAAAATGCCTTCAATTATAAATGAAAAATATAAAACATGTAAATTAATTTTTTTTAGGTCTGAAAGACAACTGTAAAATTCCATAATATCTCCATAATAAAATGCAGGATGTTAAGAGATTAAAAGAGGGTAATTGTGGGGATATTGGTTTGATTTGTCCCAAAACAAGTGATGAATGCACAGGCCAGAGCATTCATTAACAGCAAATGGATCAACAAAATGGCCAGTATTGTACCTTGTCACACACACACACACAGCGACACAGGAAATGTGCAAAGCCCACTAAACCATAATCAGAGAATAAGATGGAAAGAGTGACACCTTTTCCTGAAACTCATCTCCAAGGAGTCGCCTGATTTTGCCTTCAAATTTCATCTGAGTGGAGAGAAACAGGAGATGGACAGAGACCCAGTTACATTTCCACAACTCCCACCACAGTGCAAACACAACACAGAACAACCACAGATCTCCTGGTTAACCACTGTGAAAATTAAGAGTGAAAGTGTGTACACAAAATTTACTGTCTTTAAAAAGAAATAAATTATTGCATGATACAGTAAGTGCTCGTAAAGGTGAGGAAAACAACACACAAACACTTTAACATACATCTCCTTTTTCTCTTTAATGTGAACACAGGTTTACTGAATCAATACCTTGTCCAGAGGAAACTTGCTCTGTCCCAATGAATTCAGGGTAATCTTGTGAGAGCCTACTAATGTGAAGTTACTAGAGCGTTGGGCACTCAGACCAGGCAGAGTAGCAGCTATAATGGACGGTAAAGAAATATCAGTAATTGATATTACCAATCAACAAATAATTAAGTGAGTAACTGATGAATACTTACACATTACACTCTGGTTAGATTTCTAGAAAAACAAAAATAGACATTTGGATGAGCTAAAGCTGTCTATCGTTCAACAAATTTAAACATACAATGTGCCTCATTTATGATTTTCTGAATCGTTTGTAACGGTATTCTCGTGTCTTATGTGACAATTCAGAAAAAGTGAGATTTTATGAACATAACAGAATTACAGAAAATACACATTTGTTTAGCTCATGTTTCATAAATGAAGCCTAATGACGGTAAGGAAACAAACAGAGAAGATACATACTGTGATGCTGTGGAGAATCTTCTTTGGTGTCACCTAGAAACACAAACATTTTGCTGCAACTGTGGATTGCTAAAAGTAATAAAACACTATGCTTTCTAAACATAATGTGTGAAAGTGTACAAACCCTTGACTTTGTTGAGCTGCGAAACTGCAGAGTATCCATGCTGCAGGTAGTACTCGGAGTACTGCACTATAAAACAGAGAATACACATTAACACCTAATTATGACCTAAAAAATATAAGCTAAAGCTTTAGGGAAAAATAATATTTTATATATTTTTTTTAACTTATTTAGTTGTACACAAGCTCTACCTACCAAACTGTAGACCTCAACATCAATCTCAAAATTGGAGCGAATGTCTTGTCTGTGGAAGCAAAACATAAAAACTAGTGTATATCCCTGCTGTTTGTATTTAAAAACCTTCTTTTAAATGCATTGCACAGTTTCAAACTCTGACATCAGTTCAAAGAAGCACTGTATGTAGCGTGTGAACTCACAATGTAATAGAAGTTGGGAAGGTAATGGTGTCTCCATTTTGGGCATCAGCAGCTGTAGCCAAAGGTGTTGCCACAATATTACATGGGCCATAACGGATCAAAACTAAGAAGTATTGTGTTGGGCGACCTTTATAGAGATAAAAAACAAATTGTGTGAGAACACTGACCTTGTGCATTGAAAATTCATCATCTCCCATTTATAAATATGTTGTAATGCTTACCTGTGCGAGCAGAGCACACAAACTCCACTTTGAGGGGCAGCTGGATGCTGCTGATGCTGATTGTGCCTCTGCAGGGCTGCAAAGGTGCATTTTGGGAGTCTGGTTCACCAGACTTACCCTCTCTCAGCCTGCTGACCTCTGCCAGTAAGGCTGTTCGCTTTTCACCTACATTAAACAGATGTTGGAAAGCCAAATCAGAGCAGGGAGGATCAAATAGAGAAATGCACTTTGCTCGCTGATCTTTCACTTACTGGAGACCAGCAGGAGTTTCTCAGCCTCTGCCTCCTGCTGGGAACCTTTCCCATGTTCCTCGTCACTGCAGCAGCTCAGAGCCTGCAGTGTCTGTGTGATGATTGTCTGCAACTTGGCTGCCTCCTCATTTAAAGCCTTAATGGACCAAATAAAATTAGATCATGCATTAGATCTTGCATGAAGTCTCCTAAAATAGTCCAGTAAGTCTCTCAGTAAAAAGCTGCAAACCTTAATTCTCTCCTTGATGTTTAGGGGCTTTTTTAAGCAAGTCTTCTCTCGAACCGGTTTCTGAACTCCAGGGGTCAAGCTCGGAGTAGAGGGGGGATGGATTTTCCTCTGTGAGCGGTAGGCATCAATGCTGTCAATTGAATGAAAAACAATTGGGTAAAAAGGTAAATATAAGCGGTTGACCGATATATAGACAGCTGAGTGACTCTTGATTGATATAATACGGATATGCATAAATATATATATAAATTTATTTTTTACCAATGCTGTTATTTTGAGCTTGAGTCATTAAATGCTGAAAGACAAATTATCAGAGTTTCCAAAAAAATATTTTCAACATTGATAAGAAATATTTCTTGAGCACCAAATCAGCATATTAGAATGCTTTCTAAAGGATCATGTGACACTGAAGACTGGAGTAATGATGCTGAAAATACATCTTTTCCATCACAGGAATAAATTATCTTTTTAAATTTATTCAAATAAAGAAAGTTAACTTAAATTGCAATAATATTTCACAATGTTACCGTTTTTACTGTATTTTTGATTAAATAAATGGATGATTTGTCAGTCAATCACTACTATATATATATATATATATATATATATATATATATATATATATATATAAAATAGAAAAAAGCATGCACTTCCAGTATTAAATACCAAGTTGGACAAACAGCGATACAGAATCACAAGGCTCTTGACAAATTATTATTGTTATTATTTAAGTGAGTGCACCTGTATAAAGGTTGATCGCAGTCAGCATGACTAGCTGTCATGTCTTCAGGTGAGGGCGGCTGTACTGATGGCTCAGACACATTGATTTTAATCTGAAAATGAAAACATTCAGAAACAGACATTTATGGTCTTTTTAACAAACTAATACATTTATATCTATGCAATTTATTACACTCATACACTGTAACTGAAAGGTTATCTGTACCTGTGAACTTTCCATTTTTACAAGGGAAAACTCTGATGTAAAACACTGCCTTGCATTTAACTTCATATGAAAAGTGGCATAATTATGCTAAAAGGCATTTTGATAAAAAACATTTTTGACAAGCACTTGAATTTCATTGGTGACATAATATTTAACTATATACACTAAACACACTCTTAAAGTCCTAAAGCAATTTCTTTCATTTACTGGCTGTCACCATAACAGCAACTAAAATCTCATAAAAATCAGAACAATACCAGTGGTGTGACAACAGCCTCCACAGATTTGCTGAGAGGAGAGAGGATACAGCTGGGTGGCAGGGTTAGAAAGTCCTCATCACCCATAGGGGTGCTCTCCTGCTTTTCTTCCATTTTTCCTTCACCATCATCAACAGACTGGTGCGCCTTCTCTTCATCCATGGCATCAGGAGTTTCTTCACTCTCTTCACACATCTCACTCTGTTCAAGAGGATACTTATTTAATGTGACTGGTTCCTGTTTATCTTCCTTTTCAGCTGTGTCGGAATCTGTTTTGTCTTCCTTTTCAGTCTCTGATGAATAACTTTCATCCTTCTCCACCCCCTCTTCCTCATTTCCATCTTCACCTTCAACTTCCGTGTCTGCATGCTGCAGGACGTCTTCAAACATCTTGTCAATTAGAGTGGAAGTGTTCAAAGCCCCAGGTTCTGTTACAGAAAAAAATGTGGTAAATACAGTAGCTAAGTAAGATGCAAGAGATTTTAGCAAGCACATTTACCTATAGACGTATAAAGTTCTTCATTGGGGAAACGGATGTCCACAGAGCATAGCGGCGTGGTGTTCAGACTTTCATCAAATACCTTACTGTCAACCTCACAGGAGCTGAATTCAGATCCCTTTAACTCTTCCTGCAGAACAGATAAAAGCTGAAATTAAGTTTTGCTTTATATATATACAAAAAAAAAAAAAACAGTTCTCCCCAAGTAAGCCTGTGCAAACTGTGCAATTTACACTAGTGACCATAAGCGAATTATGGATGAACCTCAAAACCAAGTGTGAAGTAGTATGACGAAACAGACAAATGAGAATAAATAAATAAATAAATTATTTAATTAATTTCAACAAATTGTCACAAATACATGCTCACACTCCCAGGCTGAAATGGAGGCCACTGGGGTTTTTGATTTTTCCTGTAAACCCAGGGAGAGGATGTGGATGGAGATGGCCTCTGGGAAAATGGGGATTATTTACTTTTGATCTAAATTTCTAAATGCTCAAAATCCAGACAAGAATCCACAGTAAACAGACAAACATCTTAACCTGACTGGCTCACCTCAGTGAGGGAAGAGTCAGACAGACTCCTCTTCAACCATATGTTTTCTGCCACTGGCTGAACCTTCAACTTACGCAATTCATCCTCACGTGCCTGTATTTGAAGAGAGTTGGACTTAGTTACAACACATATTCTTCTCTTAGAGATTTGTTACAGAAACAGTCAGAAAAAAGGTGAGATGGGTGGGACAGATCTACCTGGCGGATACGGGAGGCTTCTTTACTGCTGGGTGTCACTGCAGCATTCAGCTGCTGTTGGATGCCATGCACAAAGCTGGAGAGATTGCGTGTGCAGGGTGTGGAGCGACCAGGGCTGTTCAGTGGAGTCGGAGCTTTGAAGCACTCCAGGCGAGAGCTAAACTCTCCCTCACCTTTCATAAAAATGCACATTCAGCTCGCCGCAGTTAAAGACTTAATAAAGAACGCAGTAAAAGAAGCTGCAGCAGCCTATGTGGAAGAAAATACTCACCGATATGACAGATCTGCGAGGACATGCTGTCGGTGCAACCCTCGGACCCGGGGTCTGACAGGCAGCGCTGGACTAACCCAGTCCCACCTGACAACACAGGAAAATGACAATTCATTACTAAATTCTGGAAATATAATTACACTACATAAACATGCTTAAAAACATATCAATGGCACAATTCTCATAATACAAACAACAAAATTATAAAGTGCAACATGAAAGCGAATGAACGGTGGTTAATAAAAAAAACATGGCCATTTAAAAAATATTTTACATTTAAATTTACAAATTAGGAAAAGTGCATTTAGTAGATGATTGTTTATTTTTTTTCTCAAACTTATTTTTGCAGTTCCCTTAAATAACCATGCAATGGGTCAAATTACATTTTAGAAGTACAAATATTCCATGCAACCTCCATAAAAAATACATAAAAATAAGAAAAACAAAAAATTCTAAAAAAAAAAACTGAAATGTTTTATAACTATTTATGTTATTTATTAACAGATGTATTTAATAGCCTTCAATTATATGTTACATTTATATAAAAAAAAATGTTGACGTTCTGAAGTATGAACAAAATCATTTGGATTAAACATCTTTTAATAACCAGAAAGGCTGATAAAAATGAGCATCATAAAAATGCTACATTATGCACCGAGTAGTGTTCCATTTCCAGATTTCCAAAAAAGGGTCTTTAGTCTGTCACTAACATTAGAACAAAATAACCAGTAACATTATAGGCAAATAACACAAATGTAAAAAGCAAAGCAATATTTACTATCAAGTAACATTGTGTGTCAGTTTCACTTTACAAATCTACATATAAAATAGTACACATATAAACCATCTCAAGCAAAATGATTTTGAAATCTACTGGAAAATCGCAAAAACATATATTTTTTAAATAAATAGTTTAAATATACTTGAAGTGGCAGAGTGATTTACAACAGGAAATCTGAATTCTTACCATCTCGTCTCTGGCTGAGTTGCTGGACTCTGGAGCGGATAGAGGTTATAGCAGGAGTGTCTGATTTCACCTCGAGCTCTGCCAATCGCAAGCGTGTCCTGGCAGGCGATTTCTTGGGGTCCAGGTTCTCCTCTCCCCCTGCTGCCAGCCGCCTTTTCTTCAACACATTTTCAAGTTCTGTAAAACATTTTAGAACTTATAACTCACACTGATATCATTATACGGCCTAATAGTTAAACTGACAACATCACATATAATGTTAAAACTCAGTTACAAAAGAACGTAGCTGACATATCTTAGAATTTGCAACAACTGACAAACTATTAAAATTCAAAACATTGACACTAATTCGCTGGTTAGTGTGTTTAATGAGTGAAGGAGGTGACAGACGAAATCTTACCACTAGAGGCTGAAGTGTTTTCCTCCAGTGGATCTCTAGGTCTCTTCTGATTTTCCATCTTATGACCTGTCAGTAAAAAAATAAAAAAAAAACGCTTCAAGTTTAACGAAATAAAGTTTAATATAGACTTTAAAACAGTCATAAATCAGGTGTCTGTGACGTATAGGTTACTGATTTTAAATTATATAAGTTACAGAAGTGTTACTAACGTTCGTTGTTTATACAGTCCTGTAGAACATGGATTCATTTTAAATGTTCATATCAACAGCAATAAACTACGAACGTCGTCGTTGTTGATACGAGATGACTGGTTAATCTAAGGATTAAAAATATGTATTTTTCATATAACGAGACATTGAGGCCAAAGAGCTGCTAAAGCTAACTTAACATACCAATCACTGTTAAACAAAAACAAAATACGAAATACAAAATGGTCGAAGTCGTAGAGAGTGAAAGGTAATGGCAATCGTTTGAATATAAAACGCTATTTTCTCAGCTTTATTGATAAAATATATATTTCTTACCACAGTAAAATAACCGTGGCAGAGTTTGTGGAGTTTTCAAACGTCCGCGTCTGCCCTGTCGAGCGTTTGAATTTCCGCGGGCGGTCCGCGCATGTGCAGAACTTCAACAGAGGTTCCTGTGGACCGAGGATTAACTTTATCAAAACGTATGGACAATTGTAAATTTGAATAATAATACTTAAACTGCCGTTTAAAATTTGCTATATTTTTAAAGAAGGATTTTCTCATCATGGTTACATTTATTTGATCAAAAATACAGGGAAAAATTGTAACGTATATTGCTAAATACTATTGCGATTTAAAATAATGCTTTTCTATTTTAATATACTTTAAAATATAATTTATTCTGTGATGCAAATCTGAATTTTTATTACCATTACTACAGTCTTCAGTGTCACTTGATAATCGTTAAAATATACTGATTTGTTATCAATATCGCAAATTTTGTAATAAAGGCTTATACATATATATATATATATATATATATATATATATATATATATATATATATATATATATATATATAATAAATGCTGTTCTTTTTAGTTTTATTCATCAAATAATCCTAATCAGCATATTAGAATGATTTCTGAAGGATCATGTGACACTGAGGACTGTAGTAATGGTAATTAAAATTCAGCTTTGCATCACAGAATATTAAAATAGAAAACCATTATTTTAAATAATATTTTTTTTCTGTACTTTGGGTCAAATAAATGCAGTCATGATAAACAGAAGAGACTTATTTAAAACACATAAAAAAATTCATACTGATCCCATTTTAAAACAGCAGTGTCCATAAGTATTAGTTAAATCCCCTTTTACCTGTTATTTCATTAGATTAATTCTCGTTAGAAAGCAAAGAACAAATATTTTTCTACACATCTGACTACAAATGTGATTACTACTGAATTTAGATCAGAAATTTATATTTTACTTACAAGAACCATTTTGAGGTGTTTTTGCATAATTTTATTTAACAACCTTGTTTTTTCATAAGAAGGCATAACAACATTTCCATGTTCAGTGACTAAAATGTGACTATAAGTGTCTGTGTTGCTTCTTTCTTTGTCCCATTCTGAAATAAACAGATCAACAAGATAATCTGGATTAAATCTATTTTAATAACCAAAGAGGCAGATTATAATAGACATCATAAAAATACAAAGACAAAATTCTGCAGTGAAAATATATGATCTTATTCACAAATTTTCAAGAGTTATTTAAGTCTCTCACTCACATTAGACCAGAACAAATAGTAACATTATAGACAAAGCTAAACATTGTTTAAGGAAACATAGTGCACCAGGTTTACTTCATATATCCACATAACAATTTTGCTAAATAAATTTTTTTTTAAATGTAACGTTAATGTAAAATGTAATGTATAATACAACCTTCCATAAAATTGGCCCCTATGACCTTCATACTGTGCACTGCAAATATTATCAGTCTAACCATTGACAAGAATTAAGTTGTGACTCATTGTAGCACTTTGACACAACCTGCAGTCACTACAAGGTGCAAAGTGAAAATGTTTTCAAAGCACAAGCAGAGAAAAAACAACATACAGTAGAAAGTAGTAAGTGTCCTTAATATGCAAGCAAAATTAATGTCTTATGGAACATCTATAGAATAAATTAGAATAATTTTTATCATCCTAATCCTAGTGTTGTAAAAAATACACTTTAAATGACAACTTCTTTGAACAGATCTAGACAAACCCAATATAACTATGATTAAAGACACATAGACATTAACTATTTCAGCAAAACAGTCAAGAACAGATCTATACTCATCAGAGACATAAAAGGTGTGAGGTATAAGGAAAAGCAGATAATTAAAACATTTGCAAGAGGCTGAAAAATAACTGGCCTTAGTTAGAGACACTTTTTGATTTGCATGTTAGTTCTATCTGTTGAAAGAACTACATAAACAGATTAAGACTTTACCTTCACATTTGTAACCCATAAAGTGTTAAGTGAGTCACTAAACTCAAACCATTGTCTGCATTCACATTTTCCTAAACAAAATGCAAGCATCTGTTGCAAACTCAAATTAATGTCACCTGTAGACATTTTAAGTATACGCAACAATATAAAAGACAGTAAGGAACTTATTAGTTTGCGGTTTTGCTAAAATTAGGGTTAAAATAAATCACGGTGACAGTGATGTCATCTCGGTACATGCGTGCTAAATCGCTAGGCAGAGCCAGCATGGTTGCCAGTCTCTCCTGGTCCATCTCTGCATACTCATTTGTGCCCAGTGCATGGCGAATCAAATGTGTGGCTCCGTTCAAATCCAAAGCGGGTGTTGCTCTGGCCCGTCGCTGCAGCAGCAGCTGGTGCATTTGTCCCAAGTTGAGCTGGCTGGCCGAAACCGGAACTTGCAGATGAATACCAGTCAGATGTTCTGCCACAAGCCTGACCGCCTCATCACTGGTCATCTCGTCCCAGAGCCCATCAGAGGCCATAATCAAAAAACGGTCCTGCGGTCGAAGCCGGTGGTAGGTGACTTCTGGCGTCGCCTCTAAATAAGGTGGAGTGAGATAATTAGGTGGAGTGTATTGATAAAGATTCAGTGCTTCTGATTCAGAGTCTCCATTCTCCAGAACACTCTGCTGCAGCTCACGACTCCACTTGAAGCGAACGTCTCCAAACGCACGTAACGGCATCAGGACCCCGAGCAGCCTGTCATCTATGATGACAGAATGCCGTTCACTAGCCGGATGCTGCTGCCATACACGCTCCACCTCGGCTACATTGGCAGCATTGTGGTCTTGTGTGAGTGGCAAAGCACTCCAGCTCCCATCATGCTCCTGGACGCCCAAAACTGCCCGACAGTCTCCTGCATTTGCAACATGCACACCTTCTGGTCCAACGTGAGCCACACAAGCCGTGCATCCAGCGAAGGCGGCCTGGATGGCTGTGTTCCGCATCAGGTCATTTGCGAGCGGCACCTGTGCCTCAAGAGAAAGATCGGTGTCCAGTCGTTGGAACGCATAGATGAGAGCATCTGCGGGACGCATGCCATCTCCATGTTCTTCACTTGACAGAAGCTCCTGCCAGTAAACACGTAAATGATCAACATAAAGGGCTGCTGATTCCCTGTAGTTGTAGTCATTACAGTGCTTGTACCACTGCAGAATGGGCGGCACGGGTCGTAAGGTCTCCATGGCAGCCTCTAGATCCTCTAGGACGGACTCTGACATCATCGATACAGCGATGTAATAAGGCAGGCGCTCGCTGACCGCTTGAGCGCATGCATGTCCACCGTGTCCATCAAACACGCCAAAAAGCAAGCCACGAGTCTGGAGGCAGCTGGCACTGCTGCGTCGGTCCTCTAGTGGAGTATTGGCTGAAAGCTGGTTACTTTCAAACCTCAGCACTGGACTGGGACCACTACGGCCATCAAACTCTGGAATACGAACGGCCTGCTCATTAGCACGCAGAACTGTGTTGATCTGCAGCCGGCTCAGCTGGAAGTCTACTTCATGTCTTGGAGCATGCAGTGTGTTTTCTCCTTCCTGTCCTGAGCTTCCATCCGATCGACCATGACGAGAAGAGAAGCTCCGGGCTTGAGAAGGATGCGGGCAGCAGGTTCTACATGGTTTATCAGATAAAACATGCTGGCTGGGAGCAATGAAACTGATCAGATGTTTTCCACTAGTGTAAAGGAGAAGCCTTGAACACAAATAGCCAGACATTACTGCCTGGATGCAGTGATCAAATCAGTCTACAACTACAACTCCAGCATCTGGGAAAACACAACGAGAAATCACAAGATTAAGTAACAGGCAGTCTTAAACTGATCAAAAACCACAGTAAGAAATAGTTGTGTTTTGCAGGCTCAAATCAGTGATATAACCAATAAATATTAAGAAGTGTTAATATGACATAGTTTTTATATACTCATAGATCATGCAAAAATCTTCTAAATATAAATCTAACCATGTTTGCAATGTAAATAATCCAACATCAAGGCTTTTTCATACGTGTCCGGGTCAAATAAAATATATATAGGTTACGTACAGTATAAACACGATTTATTTCTTGATTTAGTCTAAAACGTGCTAGCCTTACAAGCTAACATACCGGCTTTCGTGAAAATTTGGCAAATATAACGGCTAATTTTATAATTTGGTGATGTTTTCCTGCAAATTTGAGTAATTGAACTAGAAAAATCTAGAAGTGTCTGCGCAACAATTCCCAACAAAAGACAACTTTAATATGAGTAAAAGCCGAGTTAAAGTGACACATACCTGATACTGCTCGGTGAATGATCTTCTTCTCCTTTTCAGTCCCGTCGTAGCTGAGTGGTTGCAAACGTTCAGCTCGCAGCGCCCCCTTCAGACCTGTGCATGTCAATAGTCACAGCTCCGCCTTTTTTATATGAATGAAAAATAAATAAATAATTAATTTATGTTATATAATATTATACACACACATAAAAATAAATAATATAAATCACTTAACAACTAATTATTCAATTTCATTAACTAAGTCGTCTTTCCAATTTGCTCATATCACGTGATTGCAAAAAAGCGGCACGTTACTGAGCGCGGGATTGTGAAGTTTTTCCGTTATGAAATGTCGTCGGTCTTTCATATTAATAATTCTGGCATCATCAACAATATTTAAAGTTTTTTTAAGATTGGGTCGTATATAAATTGTAGCCAACCCAACCCTACTGTCGGAAGGTAAATATGGCGTTCAGCGAAGTTTGAGAAATATTTGTTTATGTTATTATTTACTGACAGTTTAGGTAACGTTAACGTTACTAAATTCTAACAACGTTCATCTTTTTTGCAGGATATAGTGACACCTTAAGTGTGTTGGTGAAAAGGATGGTTTAATGAGTACAAAAAAAGCGTAAGGTCAGCGTAATATAAAATATATTTTATTTTTGTTTAAATAGCAATGTTTTGAATTACTATCACGACATAGTTCTAGTAAAATCCTTTACTTTCTCTGGTTTGTGTTCTGTTAAAGTGGAAAGATACAATGTATATTAATATTGTATTGTGTTTTATTGCACAAAACCCATCTGTTGTACAGCTCTAAGTACATATTTTGCTTCATAAGCTAAAGGACTTAACAGTCATCATGTTTTCAGCTACCCAGACAGATTTGCGTCTGTTACTGGAATGTCTAAAATACCAGATGAAATGGCCTGGATCACAGAAACAAGCTCTTCTCACTATCATCTCAATCTGCAAACAAAATGGTCTGAAGTACAGCTCACAACTGCCTCCTACAAACCTAAAAGTATTTAATTTTAATGACACTTTTGATTGTCTTTGTGTATTAGGTCAGTATGTGGAGTTCTTTAGAGAGATTGGGGGAATTTCCTTCATCTATAACCTGTCAAAGTCCAGCACTTTCTCTCAGGTTAAAGAGACTGCTCTATTTACACTTGCATCCTTGGCTGAATTACATGGTGTGTATGCAGTTATCATTATACATAGATGTGGATCTGTGTGTGGTTTTATAATTGTATTGTTAAACAGTTCATATTTGAAATATAACATTTGATTATGAACATATTCTCCTTGTAGAGAGCGTTAAGCAGTCATTGTGCAAAGAGGAGACGTTTTGTGACTTAGCGCAGCATCTGGAACAGAAACTGCCTCTGACGGAAAAAAGAGTAGCAGTGTACATGCTGTCTGTATTGGTTGCCAACAACAGTAAAGTTCACCATAAAACTTACGTCCAATGAGACCATTCCTTTGCTGATACTGTGGTTTTGTAGAATGTGGAGAGAACAGGTTGGCAATTCACAAATTATTTTTGTTGTGTGTGTGTTTGTGTGTGTGTTTTGTTTTCTAGGATGTGGACAGACTCTTGCTAAGACCTCCAGGTGTATCGAAACCTTGCTCAATTTGTTCAGGTACACACATTAAGTTCAGTTTGTTCAGGTATGCATAATTATCATAGTATTATTTTTACTTTAATACCTTTAGATTTAAACTACTAAAAGCTATGTATTGAAGACATCTGCATAGTGTTAAAACAGTATACAGCCAATTTTAAAACTCTTATTTTATGGCGTTTTTGTATACTGAAAATGTATTTTTATAAAATCATCTTCAATGTCCAGTGGCTTTTTGCTTAAAGAGATTGGTAAGCAAAAACTGAAAATTCGGCCTTTATTTATTCTGTCTGACTTTATTTCTTAAGTATGTTTAAACTGTTAATTTTCTCTTGTGTTCCACACACTGAAAAACAAAAAATGCTAGTAGATTTTGAACAATTGAGCAATTTACAAAGAAACAGAAAGTAACACGTTGAATTAAACATGAGATTGTGAAGCAGAAAAACTGAAATTGAATTTTCATGTAAAACATACTACACTCAATGTCCTGGATAAATGAAAACATCCCAAAACAAAGTATAATATGCTCCCTTACTTGGTGCGGAGGGTTAACATTTCAGAGACACCGTCTGGTGTTTTGTTGACGTGAATCACAGAAATTTTAATAAACATCTGAAAATTCACTTAAACACTCCCTGCTGCTCAAAATAAACAGATTTCAGTTTATTTTCTTTCTTATCCTACTTTTCAGGCATAATTTTCCAGATCCTAACGCATCTTATGAGCAGCTACAGTTGTGGGCTACTGTGTCTAGTGCTCTCTGCGGCTCTGTCAACAATCCTCAAAATGGTATGGTTATGTTCTCCATCCCTTCTCTACCCCTTTACCATAATTAAAGGGAAAGTTCACCCAAAACTGAAAATTCTGTCATTAATTACTCACCCTCATGTCGTTCCAAACCCATAAATCCTTCATTCATCTTTGGAACACAAATTAAGATATTTTTTATGAAATCCTGACCTCTCTGTCCCTACATAGACAACAAAGGAACAACCACATTTAAGGTGCTGCTATTCACAAGTACCATGACGCATGCGCTGAGCCGTTTACGAACAGGAATGTACTGTACACACGTGCAACGTGTTATTCTCGGAAATGGTGGTGGAGACTGATCGGAAGAGAAGGAATTATTGAATAAAGTATTCTCGCACAATAAGTATTCTCTTAGCTTCATTAAAATAGTCCATGTGTCAACAGTGGTTCAACCTTAATTTTATGATGTCTTTACTACATTTCTGGGACTTGAACATAGTAGTTCCCTTACTGTCAATGGAGAGACCGAAAGCTCTTGGATATCTTCAAAAATAATTTGTGTTCTAAAGATGAACGAAGGTCTTTAGGGTTTGGAACAACATGAGGATGAATAATTAGTGACTAAATTTTGGGGTGAACTATCCCTTTAAACCCTTAACGTTTAGAATGAGATTGAGAGACAAGTTTTGTATTTACACACATGCAAATACTTGAACTATCTTCCAATGTGTTTGTTTATGACAGAAGAGAATCAGAACACATGTATGCATGTGTTTCCCCTGGTGAAGACCTGGCTGCAGGAAGTGGCATTGCCCAGGGCAGAGCTGGCACAGCCTATATGCTCATTTATTGGCTTGACTGTTGCAAACAATCGTGAGCACAAACAGCATCAGCACAAAATAACGTAATGCCACAGTATGTACTCATTTTCTCATCTCATGTGAATATGTGCTTTTTAGCTTGTGCTCAGCAGTATTTTGTGTCAGTCGGAGGCCTAGATTCACTCTCAGACACTCTTACAAGAGTTTTGTCTCAGTCGGCACACAGTGCTCCTGCTTGTAAGGTGGCCATAGTAATCACTAAAACACTGTCTGCTTGCATCTCGAACAATGGTAAGACACACACAAGAGAACTGTACTGTGTTGTATTGGATTCTCCATTTCTTTCGTCTTTGTTTCAGAGCAGTTGGTGCCTTCTTTGTCAAAGTCGATGGTCATCCCAGGGCTACTGTGTCTGTTGTCCAGCCCAAACCTTGACCCACAAGACCAGCTCGCTGTGGTGTTGACGATTGGACACCTCACAGATGCCTGTGGTTAGTTTGTAGGTAACGGATGGAAGTTAAATGACATTTGAATTTTTCTACCACATACATGTAGCACTACAAATGATAAAGTAAGCTCTAGATTCAAATTCCTGATATTTCTTTGTATCATTCTCTGTGAATTTTAGCAATTTAGCCCAATACAGCTACATACTCCATTCAAATGTTATATTGTAGATAGTTTATATATGATTTTTTTTTAAGAGATGTAAAATAATAATAAATGGAAGTCAATTAAAATGAGCATGTTTGTACTTGTATTTTTAGTTTCGATTGCTCTTCTTTCTCACAAAAGTATAGTTTCTTGCATCTGTTTAACCACATGTGGCTGCTTTTACACTGCAGTTATAAATAACCTCACACCGTTTGCTGCCTTTCAAGCACTGTTGTTTCCTTTGGGAAATGCATGGCTTGAATATTATTGTAATTAGTTTGTCTGTTCTCTGTCTGTGCAGTAGAGCATCAATCTCAGTTGTTGTCGACAGGAGGTTTACCTATTATGATTTCTCTGCTCACTGAGGCTAGTGATGAAGAGGTTAGAAAGGCAGCCATGTTTGTCCTGCACAGAATCAGTGAGTTCGATGTATTATTTTTTGTACATGTTCACACTATATGTCGGTTGTAGCATGCAGACGTTATTGCAAAAGAGTCATTGGCAGCTAACAAAAATTGTTACTCTGCAATAAGTAGTGACAAACCTTTTTCTTTAAATAAAAATGCTAATAACTGTCTTCAAGATTGAAATTGTCGCCTGTGGTGATGATATGCTATTCATTTCAGGTGCACCACATCACAGCACTTAGTAACCATGCCCTTCTTTTCATGTCCTGTTTCCATTTAATTTGAGACTATGGCACATGAGGTTTTGATGTTTTTTTCCCTTCTCCACACAGCTGAATCATTAGGCGCAGGCATGTCAACAATGAGTCTAGAGGAGAGTGACATGAAGAGTCACTGGCAGTCCGCCGGAGAAATCCTCCAGAGAATACAGCTCCTAGAGAAAAAGGGTTTTCTGTTTGTGTATGTGAATTATGATATTTCAGTTGCTGTGTATTTCACCAAGGGCTTCCATGTGCAGTTTGTTAAAGGGAAAGGTCACTCCAAATGTAAAAAAACCCCTTAGCATTAGATTGAACAATCCCTTTAATATACTTTATTCTTTAACTTTTCGAAAGAGGGTTCTTGTTTTATTTAGTCCATAAGTCCTGAAATCTTTCAAACAAAATGAAACCAGATCTGATAGCATATTATGACACCATAGACGAAATGTGATAAGAAATGTGTGAAAGTTAGCACTGTATGGTTTATGGGTGTAAGAAAATATCGATAAACGTGAGTTCGAGATATTTTGTTTGCCGATACTGTATCGATTCTGAAAAACGTAATATCGATATTTATAAAAATAAAACAAACAAAAAAAAAATCATACAAGATTCATGGCAGTTGTTTTGAGTTTATATCCAGACTGCTAGATGGCAGTCTTCATCTCTGAACTTAAACAGTGACAGGAAATACTAGGATTAAAGCACGCCACTAGTTCGACAGTAATGGAGGATGAGAGAATTGTTCCAGTTCCCGCTTCGGTGTACAAAGCTGAAGTGTGCCGTCTTTACTAGGGCTTTTGTGCCAATGTCCACCCCGGGACCGCGGCACGGCCACTGCTTGCCGCATCCCATGTGATGGCATGGCTGCAGCTTTCTCTCCTGATGGGGGTGTTTTGTGCAGATGGGGAGGTGCTTGCATTGCATTCTCTGTAATTCCACGCGGAACATAAATACAAACTGAAAAACCTGTGAAATCCAAGTAGAAAGGTTCTGAGAATGTTAAACATCGGTATTTATTTTATTGTTTTACAATTTTTTTTTTATAGGAATCCTGCAAGAACTTTATTTTTCATTTATATTAAGCAGATGTAATTTTTTGTTCAGATCAAAATCTTACATTGTCACAATTGTAAACTTAAACTGTAAACCTTTAAAGCACGGTCTTAAAATATATATGTT
Organism: Carassius carassius; assembly: GCF_963082965.1. Taxonomy (NCBI): domain Eukaryota; kingdom Metazoa; phylum Chordata; class Actinopteri; order Cypriniformes; family Cyprinidae; genus Carassius; species Carassius carassius. The sequence continues at coordinate 30,729,653 of NC_081767.1, read as the reverse complement.
TTTTTAATAAAATAAATGTATACATATACATTAACTAAATAATCCTGCAAGGTACTTGAATCCCCCCCCCCCCCCTTTACTCATACTGCAAAAAAAATTGGTTCAATAACGTTGAATGTTACAGGGACTGATTATTGCAAATGCAGATGCCAGTGGATCCATATATCCTATTCATAAATATGAAATATCCCAATATATCGCCTTACTTACAGTATCGCAGTGTATAGCAATATATTGTATCGCAACCCCTGTATCGTGATATGTATTGTATTGCCAGATTATTGCCGATACACGACCCTAGCAGGGTTTTAAAAATGTTTAACTCAAGCATGCTCACATTTCATATGTGAACGCACACACAAACCATGTTTATTGGCCTAATCTTGTATTTTGATTTTTAGATTAGTGTGAAACTGGGGGAAAGAGACACCGAAATCCAGCAGCCCAGCAATCTGAAGTTAGCCTCATCTGTGGAATGTAATGAGGCATGGTGGGAGGGTTCTGTGATGCGAAAGGTGAAAGGTTACCATCGAGTATGTGGGGAGTTACACACAACCCCTGCAGGAACTCTAGAACGACCAATCCCAAATGAAATACCATACAGTAAAGAGAACTTGGTGAGAATGACATGTAAACACATTAACAGAAAGTAATTTTTTACTTTTCAGCAACATACTATACAGTATGTTTGTGTTAATACATAAATAACTAGTGTAAACATAACATTGTTTGTTTTGTGTTTGTAAGTAGCAGTGTGTCAGCACTGAAGAGTGTTTGAGTCCTGCCCAAGTCACTCGCTTCGAAGGACCTAGCTGGGAAAAAGGTAACAAGAGAGAGGATGAACTAATGAGAGAGAATGAGAGGAATTTTGAGAGAACTGGCAACCAAGAGACAAGCACACAGGGATTTGTGAAAAAGAGAGACATGGAGAGGAAATTACAGTCTGAAAGAGGGGCAAAGAGAATAAAAATTATGTATCAAGGCAAAAAACGTTTACTGCACTGCAGCACACCAACAGGGGGCGGCAGAGATACACAGGGGTGAGCATCATAAATAATGTTTTGCTTTTACAGTTTTGCTAGATAAAGATACTGTTTAAATACATGTGATTTGATGAATAAATCATTCAAATCAATGTCTTTCAGAAAAATATCATACACTTGTGGCCCGAAAAATTAAAGATATAGATTTTTTGTTTGAAAAATGTGATATGAGTATAATTTATTCTTGCTTTTCTCATTCCTAGTTGTTTTATTCAGTGTTAGGATGTTCACATTAAGTCCAGATACACAATTCATGTCAGTGTCTTTTCAAGAGAGCAAATTTTCCATCTCAAAGGAGTGACATTTCTCTCTCCGTTTTATTTTTCTTGGGTTTCAGCCCAGATATTTTCAGACATCCTGATCCCATGAAGAGAAACCAGTGCCCACACACTCGTTCTGATGGTAAATCTTAAACATCACGTTCACTTTGTGCTAGGTCATAGCAAAACCTTTGATTTCGCTTCACCTACAGATTTATATTAGGAATGAAGTTCTTTGCTGTTCTTTTGAAGTTTTAGATCATGAATTTGTGCTGCTGATTTCAGATGAAATGGCTCTGTGCTCTGAGCTGTTAGACAGAGAAATTAACAGGTTTCGGAAGCTGTCTTCTGCCTCTAAAGCCAGCAGTCTTTGCTGTGCAGGTGTGTGTCTGTATAAATGCACACAAACAACACATTAGATAATATAAGCAATACTTACTGCCATTTTCTGTTTTTTTTTCAGTCCTCTCATTGTTATTTTTGTCTTGCATGTTCCTTTTCTCCACACTGTCTTGTTTTCCATTCCTCAGGTTGTGCGAAAAATATAAATGAGATGGACAGTCGTTCATTTGGTGCTGTGTTGGGTAGCTGCAGGTTTCGGTGTGACTTTCACCTGGTCCTGCGGGAGGCTGAGGATCGATTTAGGAGAAAACAGCAGTTAAAGAGGACTAGACACACTATAACACACAGTCACATCCACACACATGACAAAAACAGAAAAAGCACTAGTGAAGAAACAGAGATGAGAAAGAGGGAAAAACACAGACTGAGTCACCAACCATCAGACAAATGTAAGAGACGGTGTCCACATGGTCATTCACAGTGTCTTTGGGATTGTTGAAGAATTGCTCTTAGCAGATGCTTTCATCCAAAGCAACGATGTATGTTGGGAATTTATAATTACATAAAAAATCTGATGAGCCTTTTATATTCTATTTAATACAAACTGTATTAACATAGATAATTAAAATTCAAACAGTATGAGACAAATGGTGTGTGGAATTGAGATGCAATTGTATGATGTATTATGTCCAGGTTATTGCATAGAAGTATGCCAATTGGGATGCAGCCTCTTTTTTTCTTTATCAACTGAATATCTTCACATGATATAATGGCAACATTAGTGCATTTGGTGTTTCTTTTCTTCTCTCTAATTCTTAATGTTTCTTTCTTCAGGTATTAGGCTCACACCCTTGAGAAGACCGAGTGAAATATACAGTAAGAATAGTGTTCTTTCTCTTTCAGGACAAAAGAGAACTGTAGCTCTTAGACGTTTAATAGTTTAGAGGTTTGGGCAGAGGTAACATTCATAATGCCTGTGCCACTATAAACATCTGGAAACTGTCCCATACATTTGATAAATGGTGCATATGCCTTCAAAGAGCCAGGTTATACTATTGAATAAATTATGTAATACAAGACTCATCTGTGCTTTCGACTTTTGTCTATGTTGCTGAAATGTCTTTCCATCTTTGCGCTCAGTTTTTTTCCCCTTAGTCTCACTCATTCCATTCCCTCTATTGCTGAGCTGTGGTTTCTGAGTGCCGTTCAGTTGTTCCGACGTGGCTTCTTTCCTGTAACCTCGAGACTTACTCACTGAACTTTCTAGAAACGTTCTCGCTATAATTGTCAAGTAAAGGGTCATGTAGTGTCATCCAGTCATTATCCATAATCAAACCTGTAAAGGGGGATCAGGAACCCAACCATAAGTTTTTTACTTTACATTTTTACTAGTCATAACATGGCACAAATAAGCAATTCAAATTGGTGCTGATGTAAAAGTAGCAATTTATAGTTAAGCAGCCATTTTGCAAAAATATGTTAGCACTCAGTGCTGTAATTGATTAAAAAGGAACAAGAATTCTTGAAAGGCATGTGACTACAGTTGACTAGAATAACTCTTCATTTAATTAAAAATAATAATAATAATATTTGGTTTTAATTATTTCATTTTTAATTGTAAAATACAATAATATTGTATTATTTTAATACTCTGAATTCCTGGATTAAACAAGTAAATGATAAAGATCCATACATGCACACACAAAGTGTTTTGTTCCTCTCAAGAGTTGGTGGAACGAACAGTGTGACTACAATAAGAATGCCCTTCATGCTGTGAAGAATGTCCTGCTAAAGAATAGTGTGTATTTGTTGTGTAGGATACTAGTACAGGGTTCAGTACTGTGAGTACAGTTCCACAGACTGCTCACTAAATCATTCTAAAGAACGATATACCTCCCTGCTGCCTGTGCAAGTCAAGTCTGAATTGCTGTTACCAGCACAGACACATTTTGTATGGTTTGGTTATTTAATTCCACTCCCTGCCTCTCTTATTCTTTCTTTTCTTTTTCTCTCAGGCCCAGGCATAAAAAAGAAAACCTCAGAAGACTGTCTCCCAAAAAATGTATGGTACTCTTAGTATTAGATGAATTATACCATGATTTCACACTTGAATTGAAACTAAAACACCCTATATTATTTTAGTGCTTTTTTATAGTGCAGACAGACATGCAATGGCTTCTTTGTCTTAAAACTCGGAGGATAATCAAAGAAAATGCGAATGTAAAATTCATTAACTTGCTCTTCCTCTGAAACAATTCACATTGACTATAAATATCAACTTATTATGAACCGTTCATATCTGTGGACCCATATGCCTACATTAATGTATATCATCCTTACTGTAGCTCGTCTAAATGTGTGAATTTGAAAAATGTTTTCTGGTTTAGTCTTCAGACAGACACAGAGAGAGGAGGAACTTTTCTGCTGATGAGTTGCAGTACCTCAACATGGGTGTGAAGAGGTTTGGTCACTCCTGGAACTCATCCCTTCCAGTCGGGACGCACCAATGTAGACCTGGCCAAGAAGTACCAAAACATGCAGGCATGATATGACCAATGGTGATGAAGATCAGTTTTCTAAATACTGTAACTTGTGTGTAAATCTAACAAAGGCTGCCAAGAACGTTCACTTAATATTTAACATCAAAATCACTCTATGCTTCAATCCAGGATTTACATTACAGTGGTGAGAAACTGGGGGAGTGCTACATTTCACAATTTAATGATAGAATTCATATAGAAAACCAGTCATTTTAAATTATTTCATAATATAATTTTTTTATTGTATTTATCATCAAATAAATGCAGTCTTGGTAAGTGTAAGAGACTTCTTACAAAAACATAAAACAAATTTACTGAGCTCAAACTTTTGAATACTAGTTTATTTGTGTGGGGTGAAATATGATTTATTTATTTTTTTATGAGATGCGCCCATGTTCTGACTGAAAGTGAATAGTAGTGATGGATTAAACTGATATTAGACTCACGGTGAAAGAATGATCTCACTAAGAGGAAATGCTAAAGAAACTTTGGCCTCTTTGGTATGTGTTGTCACACGGTTACATAACTCAGTCTATTCTTCTGGTTGTCTTTCTCAAATCAAAATAGCAACATGACAAACGTGATATGGCTCAATGAGATCTAGGGGCCATCAGATGTTCATTATATTGCCATGTCATTACCTTTACGATATCTATTTTACTTCCTGTTTCATTTCCCCACTACTGCCCTTTCAGAATCCTGATTCTGTTTTCTCTCTTTGACAGACAGAAAGCCAAAGCACAGGATCTGTCTGATGCAGGAAACGAATAAATCATCACCAGCTGAACTCATTTTCAGACATCACTATTTATGTTGTTTTATTTAAATAGTTATGTTCTATATTTTTGTTATTGGATTGTATAATTGTGCCCTTTTGCTAAACAGGTGATGTGTTAAAAAATAACATTGTTTGCACTAAGGAGAAATGGAAAAATAAGATTTAGTTTGAAAGTTTATTTCCCCCCATGCTCAATTTATTTGAAAAATAATTCATATGGGTATCACAGTTACCTGTTTATTTATTTTCTGTCAAATCCACTTTATTTGCATGGGAGTCCATACTATATGTATATTTGTATAAAGTTTACTTGTTGTGCAACAGTAGATTCCCTAGAGCCACGTCATCTAAATTCATTCCTCTTTTGGCTGAAATACACAAAGCTCTGTTATACAAGGATAATGAGGCATGGCATTTCCTTGAGATTTCAGCAAATGGAAGCAGCTTAATATTTCATCAAAAACTCTGCTACACGTTCAGTACAGAAAACTCAAGTGAAAGTTGTTTATTTATAATAAAGCCAAAGTTTCTTGGGAAAAGATCCAGAAAGTTAACCTCAAAAAAGAAAAAGAAAAACCCTGTCCCATGAGACCCCTTTTCTCTGGAAAGAATGTTGCCCCTATCCCCAGAAGCTTCGCTGAGAAAACTGAGAGATGGTGTATGCTATCTTACCAGAAACTTCCCAGGAATCTCCCATGTATTGGGATTGTTCATACACTTCTGTGTGTTGAGTTTTGTTTGTTCTCCAAATTATTTCTAATTCCAGCGGCACTGCAGTAATGTTGAATCAAGCTATTACACACATATTGATGTGTTGTTCATATGTTACATAGAAGATACTGTAGGAATGCATACCACAAACATATTTGATTAAATGCAAAATACAGATCAAAGAACAATTATCATTGTGATGTTTTACAGTCTTTATTTTCCTTTATTACAATTATTCTTTTAACATACATTCTTTTCCTCTTCTATGGGAGACTGGTGGAACGGTTCATACACAAGAGCTTGGAAGAATACAGACCATCAGGAAGAACAAATATCAGATGGCTGGTTTGCTGCTTGTCAACGACTCAGTAGGCATACTTTTAGGAATGTTTATTATATATCTGAGGTGACTGGTTTTACATGTAACTTTCAACTAAAATTCAGAAATAAAGAACTGGATCTTTTGATTAATATAAACCTTCAAACATCAAGGCTTTTTAAACTTTGGTCCAAGCTTTCCTTTTTATCAGGACAATATTCTTGATAAAATGAAGTTCCTTTAATTTTAAATGCATTTTAATTATTTCTAACATACAAATTTGAATTGAAATTCTTCATCCAGTTTGCTACCTTAATTCAATTCTGAATGACACAACCCTGTTTCATGACTATATCCTCAGGAAAAAAAACATGTAATTTTTCATTAATTTCTAATCTACCAGCTGCTACTGTTTTCTAGAGGCAAGTGTAGTGGTTTATTTAAAGTTGATTGTGTCAGCTGCGTTCTGTCCCATATCTTCCAAAGTAAATGATGGATCTGAGTTAGGTTTTGTGGATTCATTGGTCAGTTTACAGTCCAGAAGGTCCACTGAGGGTGTCTCCATCTTCCCTAGACAATCCAACAATTCCTTGTTCTCAGCTGATGCAGAATTACTAATTTTGTCTTCCACTCCCCCACTGGTTATGGCTTCACTCACCATAGTGAGTCCAGAAATGAGGGCTTCTGAGAGTGGAGATTTCAGGAGGTCATCCAAGAGGCTGGGTTCTTGGAGAACCTCAGAATCAGCGAGATCTACCACAGGTTCAGACTTCTGTTCATGCTCTTTCTCAATCAGGCTGACGGATGCCAGTGTGGACTCCACTGCCTCGATACCTTTGTTTACAACATCTTCCACTGGTGCGGCTATCTGTTCAGTGACTGTGGTGACCGTTTCTCCTGCAGCTTGTGTAAGGCTTTGCAGAAAACTGGTTGAAGAGTCAGACTTCTCTTCTGCAGGCTTGCTCTCTTCTTGAATCTCACTTTCAGAACATTTCCGCTCTGCATTTTCAGCCACAGGTGAGCCCTCTGCTGTTTCAGTCTCTTGCATAGCTGGACCTGTCGTCTCTGCTCCTATCCCTGCTTCACTCTTTTTCCGACTGAGCTTTGCTCCCATTCTGCCCTCTTGCAATATAGAGAGATATCACAGTTATTAAAGCAAGCTCACGACTATTTTCATGTATACAAAAACAGTCTAAACTCGTTTCTCCAATATTAGGAGAACCTAGTAGGTTGTCATTGGGCCAAGGCCAAAAATTTCATGGTGATGGTCTCAGCTTATAAATTGGACGTTATAATAAACATCACATTGTAATGGAAAGGAAGGCCCCAGGAAGTTGCCTTAGCAGGAATGACAAATTGAATGAATAATAATAATCAACTAAATCGAGAATTGTTGGTCACAATTTGTAAAAGTTGCTAACATGTAGGTATCATGGGGCCATTGTGTTTTGCATATATTTTATGCAAAACATCAGCCAGTGGAACATGTAGAACAAAAATCCACTGAATAAGCCTAGTTAAATTTACAAGTATAACCACTACTACACTTTACATACAAGTGTGTGTGTGAAAAGAAAACAGAAAAAAAAAACTTTAAAAACACAATATATTGGATAAAAGTCTGAGCTATGATGCTGAAACACTAGAAGCATCATGATTTCACATTTTGGTTTTAGACAGCAGAAGGTTTTGTGGTTTTATTGACCACTAAGTAGGAAAAAGCTACAAGCACACATTGATGGATATGATGGGCAGTTATGTAAATATAAGCACAAAGAGCTGTTTATTTTGCATACTCTGGACATTAGAGAGAAAAAAAGCTCATTAATTTACTCGTATTAATTTATTTTTCAATAGATAAAAGTTTATTTGTAAGACAATTAAAACTCTTTATTTTATCTCAGCCACACCTTTAGGAAGTGCTTTGAACATGGGTCTCATCTGGGGACCACACTCTCGGGAAAAAAATTCAAGCACAACTTATACTGTCAAAGAAGATTTTAAAATAACTGACCCTGAAATATTATGGTGGAACTTAGCCCGTTATAAATTTCACCACTGACGTGGCATCAGAGAGACAGAGGAACAAAGCAAAGTCCTACTGAGACTCAGACTAAGCAGGACACTTCTTTACTCTACTAATCCAAAACTTTAACATTACAAATTCTGCATGCGTGGCAAATCAAATGATCAATTAAGTAAACACCTACCCTTGTTGAACAGTGAAAGCGTGGACACGCGAGCAGAGGCAGTATCTGGGATGTAACGTTAGAGGCTGACTGTGAAAAGGGAGGAAAACTCTCAGATAGTGATGCAGTTTGCAGACGAATCGCTCTTTTGAGCCGATTCCTTTTAATGATTCATTTGAACTGATTCGAAAAGCAGTTGCAATCGGGCTGTGTGGAACCTTAAACACACTGTTTTCAAAAAAGATACAACCAGTTTCTGTAATACAGAAGTATTGGTCCATGTGTAAAAAGACTTTAGTTAACGTTTGACCATGCTAATTTCGCGAAACTAACAGATTGCGTGGCAGAAAATGCTAGTAAGTCTTTGCAAGTCGACCACCATGGAATGCAAAGAATAATGCGCACGCTGTATTTAATGACCAACTGAATTTTTTATTCATAGGTAGAAAACAACAAAATCCCGCAGTTCTAGGAAAACTGCAGTGAGGACCTTCTCGGAAAACTTGACGACTCAAAGAATCCGTTTTGAACTGGATCACTGAAACGAACCGAGTCGTAAAAACGAATCGAACTAATGCTACCCGTGATTGACTCCCTCGGTCAATACTAGGGCTGCTGGAAATGTACGTGTTCCACACAGACACTCCCTGCCCGCTCTCTTTTTCAACATTTAAAATGTGGAACTATTGATTAAAGTGAGTCATTTTCTGCCTCGTTGACTACACAAACGGTTCAATGATGTGCAGGCATTCAGAGCTGTATATATACACTGAGAGTTACACTGACACAATAAATACGATTAATGATCCGACAGATTATATTTCGTAATATTGTATAATTCTGCATTGTGCCAGAGCCCAATAAGTTTATCTATTATTTAACTTTTATAGCCTACTTTAATTTTTTCTATCCACAAGATGGAGACACAGAGCTGTGGATCATTTTGGCACTGTAAAACAGTATAATAATCTGATGAAACCCTGAATATTTTTCTTTTTTTTAACACCTGCTTCATGTTTTTTTATAAACACCATATGGCCCTGAGCTTAAAACATTGCTTTATATCTACCCTTTAAATATTCTAAATACAACATTAATGCAACGTCATCTCTCTCTTTATCGTGTGCAGTCATCTGTGTTTTTTCTATAGATAATGGCAGCTGTTGTTATTTCCAGTAATTGCAGAGCTGTGAGAACTAGCTGCTTGTTTAATGAGTGTTTGAGACTGAGAGATGAAGCTGTTATCACACCTAAGACTGCCAATCCCTTCATTTTAATTCCTCGCTCAGTGTCTGTCATGGCATGCTCTTTCGCCCTTTTTAGAGGAAGCTCTTTGTACAGAAAGTAAATACCCAGGGCTGATTAGAAACATATGCTTCAGAAGGAAAGAAAGTAGCACAGTTGGAATACTAGTGTGTTGTGTTTTCCAACTCTGTAATTTGGATTGGATTTGCTCTTCTGAAATGATTCTCTCACCCCATTCAGATTATACATTTCCTTCTCTTGAGAAGGAAATAACAGACACATAGATTTCCTTCTAAAAACAGATTAACACAGCGTGCATTTATGTAAATTAAATTAAAGTTATGCATTTAGCAGACGCTTTTATCCTAAGCGACTTACAGTGCATTCAGGCTATCAATTTTTACCTATCATGTGTTCCCGGGGAATCAAACCCCCAACCTTGCACTTGATAGCACAATGCTCTACCAACTGAGCTACAGGAACACTTTATGTTTCTGTTATTGTGTGGTAAAGAGAAAAAAATCTAAACTTTTTAATGTACCAGTCCGGCCAGACATGAGTTTCACTATCATTCAGAACATGTGTAATAATAGAGCCTTGGGTTTTATCCATTGTGTCTTTGATCACATGTATAGCCATAGACGTGTCCGATGATGTAACTCATGGAATTTTATTAACAGACTGAGAGCTGACATCAAGATTTCTACACCAATCATTGTGTTTTCCACCAAGGTCAAGTTTCAGAAATCTCGAGATTATAAACTCAAACTGTTGTAAATAAGGATATCACTTAAAAGTTTTTGGGATTTAGATTTTCTGGTTAGTTAGACTAGTAAAAGAAGTTACCTCTATTAATACTTTATACAGACAGCTGCTGATTTCTAATTTGATGTGAATCCAGTGGAGATCAGTATGTGTTTCTGACCTCTGTGGTGTGTGTGTGAGTGGGTTACTGGTGGCTTTAATGTATCTTGAGGTTATTTTTAGTCTGAGGGATGTTGAGAGATTTACTGAAGTCTTAGATTGCTTGACATCAGGACTTCACTCAGAAAGATTCTCTTCATCTCCCTCATCATGTTCTCACAGAGAGAGGCCAGCTGCCTTCATTTCTTTCTTTCAGTGTCATTTTTAGTGCTATAGATACACATACATATAATCTTCATTACTGCCATTTTTAATATTGCTAAACTAGACCTATAGTTTAAATAATGCATTTTTCAAAATAAAATCTAAAACAAAATAAAAATATCGAAGAACCATTCTTTTTGAGGGCATTGCAAAGAAAATCACTTGTATCTTTGATGACATTGGAATCAGTCTGATTGTGTGCTCTGTCACATGGTAAAGTCTAATCCAGAGTGTTTCCTGGATTTAACCCTTCAAATTCACATACACATGTACCATGTGTTCTGTGCTGTAAGTTTGAAACATATACATTTAAAATATCTGGTGATATTAAGCATCATATTTGAAGCATGTAATGTCACTGATTCTGATAAGAGGATATTGTGATTAACATATGACTACATATTGATTGTGTGGTATTAGAAAGAAAGATGACAGAATGAGATAGTTTCGATGAATCTGAAGGATGCAAAACCTTTGGTTGCTCTGCTACTCAGAGAATGTGAAAGATTTAACATACTGTGTGTGTGTGTGTGTGTGTGTATGTGTGTGTGTGTGGCCATATAGCTGTCATAATTGTTTGTATTAAGTTTACTTGTCTTTTATGGTCTTTCTTCCACTCTCAAAATCCACTTGGCACATACATAGATTTCAATACAAACATAAGCGTTCTTTTAATTAGAAAAAAAAAACAATATATACAATTATTTTAAATTTAAATTTAATTAAAAATTTAATTTATGCATTTAGCAGACGCTTATATCCAAAGCGACTTACAGTGCATTCAGGCTATACATTTTTACCTATCATTTAAAATAACATTTATTTTTAGAATTTGTTTAAATATGAATAATATTCATTTTTATATGGTACAGGCCTGGCAAAGAGCTGTTAAATCTATTGGAGACCTGTTCTTTAGGTAGTGAGATCTAGATGTATCTCCTTAGAACTGTGAAGTATCCATATCTTGGGTATTACTATGTCATCTAAAGTTTTCATCTTCTATGCTATAATATATATATTACTTATATATATACTACTTATATACTATAAGTAGTGCTGACAGAATTTGTTTCTTATCTTTGTTTTGTTCAGTTTTGACTGATTTTATTTATTTATTATTGTTATTTTTTTGTGTATGTTTATGTGTGTGTTCTTTTGAAAATCTAATAAAAAGTAAAAAAAAAAATTATAATATTAATGTTTATTAATATAAACATAATTAAGTAAAACAATTGACATTGGTTTACTCATACATAACAGTATATTCCTTGTTTCTTCTTCCTTGAAATTAAGTTTGCTGACAGGAAATTGACTAGCAAATTCTCCCCCTCTCTCTCTCTACAAAGCACCAGATTAACAAAAAGATTTCACTCTTTTCTTAATCTCTCAACACTCAACCAGATGCAAAAGCAAGTCTGACTTAGATCTGCAAATGCATGCAGACAAATACTCATAAGTCATGCTGCAAAACAAATTTTTTGAGTGTTATACCAAATAAATATGATTTCATATAAATGTTTAAATGCAGCCTCAGATTATATTACAGTACATTACATTACTTTTTTTTTTTTGTAAAATCACATGGGAATTACTTCAATGCACACTAAAGAATAGTGCACCCCAGTAGTACAGTAGTTGTGCTATTATATATAAATGTTTGTTCTTTTAAAAAAGTTAAATACACAAGATGTGCCAAAGTGTCAATGTGATGGTCACAACCCATTTTTCCAAAACACTATATATCAATTAAAAAAATGTTTATATCACTCTACAGTAATAAATAAAGTATAATGTATGGTAAGTAAACCTTTAAACAAAATGCGCACTGGCCAAATCTGATCCTATATATCTCAGTGGTTATATGTTGACTTCAGCACAGTAAGAGTGGCTTATATAGGCCATTGTAAATGAATGTGGCAGAATCTCTATTCTCAGGTGAGAATCTCATTTTCTCTGTCAGAGATGAAAGGGGGTTTCAGCTTAATTTGAATTGCAAATAAGTGCCATCATACTTGACTGGCAGCTTAAGTTATTTATGAAAGCTATATTAGTTGTCAGCAGGCATGGTCTTGTTGGGCCAAGAATGGAAAATAACTGTTCTGTGATCATTTAAGCAGTGCATATATTTCAACTGGTGTGGAGCTTGATTCAAAAGGGTTTGATAAAATTATTTTTCTTCCGTTTTTACAGTGCCAAAGTTTACTTTTGAAACTTGTAGCCTAAGGTTAAAAAAAGCTGGCCTGTTAAATGAAAATCGCATCATATAAAATGCATCATTAGCATTCATCATACAATTATGGGAAATAGATTTAGTAATTTAGATGGATGTAAAATTATCCCCATCCAAGCCTTTAATTTGGGCAAAAATCATATATCTGATCGCTTAGAGCCACATGATTTGAGGCATCATTCATGTTTGTACCAGAAACAATGAGAGACTGGTGGACTGGGGATGGATTACTTGTGGATTACCGTGCTGTTTTAATCAGATGCTTGGACTTTCATTCTGACGGCACCCATTCACTGCAGAGGATCCATTGGTGAGACAGTGATGTAGTGCTAAATTTCTCCAAATCTGTTCTGATGAAGAAACAAACACTACATCTTGGATGGCCTGAGGGTAAGTAATGTTTTAATCTTGAGTAATGAGTAATGTGAACTATTCAATTTTTAATATGATTTTTGTAGCTTTAAATGCATCTATTTCATAAAAAAAATTGCATTAATGCACATTTTCATGTGTAGTTTTTGATGCAGCTTCTCTGCTGACTCACTTCTGCTAAAAAATTTAATGTAACAGTCACATGACATGACATTTAATATTCACAAGTATTAATTAATAGTTGAATGGTGCCGACTTAAATAGGGTTTTAACATGCATAGGATGAAAATGATAATGCATATTTCAAAATACAATCATGGGAAATATCTAGTAACATTTGCCTGTTCAGATGGAGCCAAGATTATCCCCGCCTCTAAGCCTCTATAACATTATGGGCAATGATCATAAATCTGATCTCTTAGAGCCACATGATTTGAGGCACCATTGATGTTTGTACCACAAACACTGTGGGATATCTTACAAAGTTTAATACAAAGATCAAGGGTTTATGAGCAACAATACTAGTAATGCTTGCCAAGTTAGTGGACATAGTGTGTGACAAACCTATTGACAAAGAGATTATTAGAATTCATAACCCTCCTTACAGTGACCATGTAATCAGCTCTACAATTCAATTCTACAACATGCCTCATCAGTTCAGTCCCCTACTGCTTATAAGGCGTTCAAGGGTGGAACAGACCCCTCCGAGAGACCAGTGTTAAGTCTCAAATCCCTTGTTTCCAACAGCTGTGCGGACCCCATCTGCAATATTACGAATCCTACTATCAAGACTTAGCTTGTGAATATTACTTAGGTCATATGGATGCTTCTTTGTAATCTTCCTAGAGATGTGGTTGGTTTTCAATCCTGGTCCTGGCTGGAGTACTGTACATTTTAGATGCCTTCTAATCTAACATAACCAATCAGCTCAAAACCCGAAATGTGTCCGTTCACTAAGGAAGACACCCAAAAACGAGCAGTGCACCAAAACATTAGTAGTACTAAAATATGGCAGCTCTGACTTAACTCAGCCCTTAGTGTCTATATATATATATATATATATATATATATATACACACACACACACACACACACATACGCGCACACACACACACACATATATATACAGTATATATATATATATATATATATACACACACACACACACATCTATATATATATATATATATATATATACATACAGTATATATATATATATATGTGTGTGTGTGTGTGTATCTATCTATCTATCTATCTATCTATCTATTTATCTATCTATGAATTACATTACAATATGAATTAATATGAATTACATTACAATACTTTTGAAGCTACATCTGCATATATATATATATATATATATATATATATATATATATATATATATATATATATATATATATATTTATATATGCAGATGTAGCTTCAAAAATATTGTAATGTAATTCATATTAATAAGTATTTTTTAATCAGCAGTTGAATGGTGCAGATTTAGCGCCTATCAACCAATCAGTTGTACATACTGTGCTTGGGTCATGGAATTAATTAATATTCATGAGGCGAGCCTTAGTTCTGCCTCCTCAATGTCATAATGAGAATGAGAACTGGCTTTTCAGAAGAGCGGCGCTAAGGGGTTTCTGCAAAAGTCTCGTCGTATTCAGTTTAATTTGGTGCTTTTTTACCGCTTTCAAATGGATTTTTTCGAATTTATTGCAGGAAGGAGATACTTCTTTATTCGTGAAATCTGTTGCAGAGCCGTGTTGAGACGGTCTGATTTGATGCCATTGAAAATGTAGATAGACAATCTCACAAGAGCCAAAGTGATCGGTGAAAGTGGAAATGCATGAGGGTGAGATCATGTTTTAATTAATGATGTTGCGTAATTGTTAATGAATGCTACTTGTGTCTTTGCAAATCTGATACCAACTTATTTGTACAAATGTCAAACATGTTATTATATATATTGTATATAAATATGCACATTGCATATTTACATGGTATTTCAGTGGAGCCATGGAAATACCATTGTATTTTTTAACATAATTTTGTCAGAATTTTGCTTTTCATTCATCCAGCTCATCACTAGCATTAAAAGCAGGTGTGAAGTTAAGCAATGCGGGTTCAATAAACACAAGCTAAATGAAAAATTAGTAAGGTGATTAAATGTAATTACGATGTTTACATTATGACAACAATGCAGACTTTGGTTGCATTTTGAAAACTGTACACTTTACATTTACACATAATAAAATAGAAAACAGTTATTTTAAACTGTATTATTATTTCACCATATTTTCCATTTTTACTAAATTATTGATCAAATAATTACAGGCTTGTAAACATAAATTACTTTTTCAAAACATTAACAATTCTTATCAACCCCAAACTTTTGAACGTTAATGTTTATGTAAAGAAAATATATGTAAAGAGTTGTATTTGATTTCTTCATGGTGTGTATATTGGTAAGAAAAGTTCACTGGATGTCCAAGATCACTCGGAGACTTCCAAAACTTTGTGAACATGCCCCGTTTTTGTTTTCTTGCAGCCTTGGTTCTGATTATCCTGATAGAGGAGGGTTTCGCATTGGCTCAGAAAACTCAAGGTTGGTTCAAGTGGGAACTTTCATGCAAAGCCAGTGTTTAATTTGGAGTGTGAGAGAGATTGAAACCGAAAAAATAAATTGAAATGATCATTTAATGAGTCTTTCCCATCTGTTTTGCTTTAATAACCATCAGATCATCATATGTGTGTGTATGCTATAAGCTTTGCCTCAGAATGTAGCTGTTGAGGATAAGAAACCTGCTCACTGCGGAACTTTGATCCAGATGGTAAATGGAGGATCATTCAGTTCTCCAAACTACCCCAACACCTACCCACCAAACAAGGAGTGCGTTTACATACTGGAGGGTATGAGTCCACAACCTTCCACAGATACTTATCCTATCTGTTGCTTGAGTAAAACATGCATTGCAAAAAAAGTCTTGTTGAATTAATACTTTTATTCAGCAAGGATGCATTAAATTTGTGTAAAAAAATGGGTAACACTTTAGTATGGGGAGCAATTCTCTCTATTAACTAGTTGCTTATTAGCATGCCTATTATTAACATTATTATTAGTCTGTTTATTAGTACTTATAAAGCACATATTTTGCATTACCATATTCCACATCCCAATTCCTGCCCAATACCTACATTTAACATCTACAGTACCTTACTGACAATTAATAAGCAGTTTATTGAGGGAAAAGTCATAGTTAATAGTTTGTTAATAGCAAGAAAATAATTTTTAAATAAACTGTGACCAAAAATTTCTATTTTAAAAATACTAAGCAGAACAATGGTGAAACAGTTTGAAACTGTGTGAATGATTGATAATGATAAGAAATTTGACAGTCTTTTTGAGCATCAAATCAGCATATTAAGAGTGATTTCTGAAGGATCATATGACGCTGAAGACACTGGAGTAATGATGCTGAAAATACAGTTTTGCATCACAGGAATAAATTCAAGTTTAAAATGTATTCAGTGGAAAACAAATATTTTACATTTGAATAATAATTCATAATATTACAGTTTTGTTATCAAATAAAGGCAGCCTTGGTGAACATAAGAGACCTTTCTTTCAAAAACATGAAAAAATCGGAGACAGGGGTCGCTGCAGGTCTGAGTAATGGGCATGGCAAAAGGTGGCATGTTGAAAGGTGAATACTACAACAGAAGCTAAGCCCTAAAACTAATTAGCAAGACCTTTATCCACTCCCCTAGCATTTGGCTTGCCCTAATCTTTCACCACACCCACTGCTCCAGCCTGCAGTTTTCTTAAAATCTTACCAACTCCAAACATTTGAACAGTAGTGTATACTTCTCAGTCAAGTCAAGTCAAGTCAAGTCTGCTTTCTTGTAAATCCTTCCACATGTACAGCACATACGTACAGGGAATTGAAATTGCGTACAGATAACACTAACAGTAGAGTAAAAATACAGATAGATAGAGATTAAGTATAAAATACAACTATACAAATAAGGGCATGTAAAAAAACAAAAGTTAAAAAGTTAAATAAAGCAGCACAAGTCAGAACAGTTATTCATGTGGTAATCTCCGTTTCTTGTCTACATCAGCCCATCCACGGAAGAGAATACAACTTGTCTTCGAAGACATCTACTACATCGAGCCGTCCTTTGAGTGCCGCTTTGATAACGTTGAAATCCGTGATGGGCCGTTTGTTTTCTCTCCATTGATTAATCGATACTGCGGAACAAAGAGTCCAGGAATTGTCACCTCCTCCGGACGCTTCATGTGGATCAGGTTTACCAGCGATGAGGAGCTGGAGGGCCTGGGCTTCAGGGTGGAGTATTCATATACTGCAGGTAAATACATGTTCCAGTTCTTCATGCCTTTAGATCTTAGAATCTTTTTCTCTGGTGCTCTTTTTTCTCAGTTCTCTTCATTTTAGTTTTATAGACTTTTTTTTTTAATTGAAAAACCTCTCTTGCATCCAGATCCTGACTTTCATCTCCATATTGGGGGACTCTTGAATCCAATTCCAGGTAAACATAAAAAAACATATGTATGTAGTATAGGGAGGGTGGTGGTTATTCCAGGGAGTGAGTCTGCTAATAGCATTGTATAAAAGATTCTGCACTGACTACTTAAAGGTCAAGGTCAAGGTAAACTTTATTGTCCCACAAGGGGAAATTCATATGGTCATTCATTCATTACGCGCCCTTATCACAACATATTCTTCAAAAACAAAACACAACACATAATACACAACAATCTATAAATAGAACAATAAAGACAAAAAGAAATAATACTACAAAAAATAAAATTACAATCCAAATACAGAATTACAAATACAAAATTACAATCCAAGATTTTACAGTAAAAATATATAATATTAACAGGTAACTAAAACTATGATAGCTTACGATCTGCTTGATCATTATACAATCTGATCGATAAATAGTACTTTTAAAGAATCATACATTTTATGGTTTGAAATTGTGCTAATTTGTTAAAAAAGTTTGTGCTGTTAGTAGTAAACTGTTCGTAGGTTGTTTTCACTTGAAATTTTATACTGGTCTATGGCAAATTTGTTTTAGATTTCTAAACCTGATGTGGCAAGTCCTGAAGAAAAAGGCTTTTTCTTAAGAAAGCCGTAATTTTTTGCTACCTCTTGGAATGACATTCATTCACGCTCTTTTTCAGTTGCTATGGTTACTGCATCCAACAAATATAAATGTAAATTCCATCTTTAGTGCATCAGTTATGTAAACTCCTGAATATTTCAGTGTCCTAGAATTTTTTTAGTAATACTTTTCCCAGCTGCTGTCTGCAGACTCTTTCAGGTCTCTTTCTCAAGTAGTTGAAAGATATGCTGTAATATTTAATGCTATAATGTTCATTTAATTGTCTTTGTCTATTCTGTTGTCTCCTCCTGTCAGACTGTCAGTTTGAAATGTCTGGATCAGATGGTATAATCAGATCTAGTCAAGTTGAGGAGGAAAATAAGGTGAAATCAGGGGAAGCACTGGATTGTATTTGGACCATACGAGCTCCACCGATGTCTAAGGTTAGTAATGCTGGCCTGATGAAACATCTGTTCCTCTCACATAGATTTGTCATGGATCATGTACAGTCACTGACGTCAAGACACTGACGTCAAGGATAATATATAGTCAGCTGGTTTTCATAAAATATATCATAAAATAAACTCCTCCTTCAAAGTGCTCAATGAACATGCCCAATATGACTGGTGTTTGCATTGAATATTTAAATTGAAAACATTTGAATTATTCTTAATTATTAATTAATGGCTTTTTCCCCATTATTATCCATGCTGTCAGGTACAGCTGCTTAGTTTTGGCAATAAACATAATCATAATTATTTAGGTCAATATTGAGATCTCAATTATCTACCACAATTACTTATTGACTTTGGAACATCATGCATTTATTGGACATTGTCTTTGACTGAACTTGTCTTTTTAACAGTGGTGGACGAAGTACACAAATCAAGTACTTGAGTAAAAGTACAGATACATATAATAAAATATTACTCCAGTAAGAGTAAAAGTACTCCTTTTTCAATTTTACTCAAGTGAAAGTACAAAAGTACTTGATTTTTTATGTACTTAAGTAAAAAAGTACTGAAATATGATATAGGTTACTTAATTAAATTTTATATTCGCACATATTTTTAATAATCCTACTGCTCAAAATACCTGGGATTTTTTCCAAAATAACCACCATATGGAGTCAAGATATATTTTTGTTGTTGATATGGACTACGCTGATGAGAGTGATGTTAACTGTGAAAGCTTACACTGTGATGTACATGAGAGAAAACAGAGATGACCATCTGATTTTCACCAGTAAGAACAAAGTATTTTAAAGTTTGTTGTTTTACAGAACATCACAGTTAGGACTATATATGACATGATAATAAGGCCTGAAGTTAGGAAGAACATTTTAAAGGAAAACATAATTATATTTTCATAATGATGAAAATATAATTACTTTTTATATAATTACCACTTTTTTTATCACAGAAATTCGTCCCCCACACTTTTTCGGTCAAGTGTGTACGCACAGAGGTTTTCAAGAGCTGGTGTGAATAAATATAGATTTAAACTCAAAGAGACGGGATAGTCTGCACATGATTTGATATTTTATTCGGACCCAGAATACAGCGAGATGAACATAACAGAGCGCTAAACTCTCCTGCAGTGTTTGTTTCATTCATACTCGAAGCCGGAGGGCGCTCTCGCGCAGAAAGTCATATCAGGAAATTCCTAATATGGGCAAAAGCGTCCAGCTATCGCTGTATGAAAACAGTTTTTACACAGAAAAAAAAGGCCAGAAACTTTTGGAAACACGAAGACATTAAACATACGATTGCAACAATATATGGTTTTTCAAGTCATCTTCAGCAGGTGATAAATAAAGTATGAACAATGCAGTGCTAATTGACCATTTTGTAGTATATAAACAAATCATTATTATTTGTTATTGTCCAGCAGTTATAGATTTCTAAGCCAATTAAAAGTTAGAAATTTGAGAAAAATTTAAGTTGCCTATTGTATCCACTACCAGTCAACAGTTTTTGAACAGTAAGCTTGTTAATATTTTTTAAAGAAGTCTCTTCTGTTCACCAAGTCTGCATTTATTTGATCCAAAGTACAGCAAAACAGAAAAATTGTGAAATATTTTTACTAACCTATTTATATTAACTGTTTTTTATTTGGATATATTTCAAAATGTAATTTGCTGAAATTTCAAAGTTGAATTTTAAGCATCAATACTCCAGTCAGACAATCCTTCAGAAATAATAAAAAAAATAAGGTTTCTTTGATGAATAGAAAGTTCAGAAGAACAGCATTTATTTTGAAATAGAAATCTGGAATAATCTGAAATAGAAAATTATGTCTTTATCATCACTTTTGATCAATTTAAAGTGAAGTGACGTGACAGCCAAGTATGGTGACCCATACTCAGAATTCGTGCACTGTATTTAACCCATCCAAAGTGCACACACACAGCAGTGAACACACACACACCGAGAACACACACCCGGAGCAGTGGGCATCATTTATGCTGCGGCGCCTGGGGAGCAGTTGGGGGTTTGGTGTCTTGCTCAAGAGACCCTTAGTCATGGTGTTGCCGGCCTGAGACTCGAACCCACAAAAGAGTCCTTGCTAAGTAGAAGTGTTCATTTCTATCATTTATTTTCCAAAAAGCAAAAATTATATTGACTGTAAGCTTTTGAATGATATAGTGTACAATGTTGCAAAAGCTTTTTATTTCACATAAATGCTAGTTTTTGGATCCTTATATTCATCAAAGAATACTGAAAAAAAGACTCATGTTTTAAATATTGATAATCAGCAAATCAGCATATTAGAATGATTTCTGAAGGATCTGACACTAAAGACTGGAGTAATGATGCTGAAAATACAGCTTTGATCACAGGAATAAATTACAATTTAAAATTCATTAAAATAATATTTCACAATATTACTGTTTTTTGCTGTACTTTGGATCAAATAAATGCAGGCTTGGTGAGCAGAAGATACTTCTTTAAAAACATAAAAAATATTACTGTTCAAAAACTGTTGATTGGTAAGCTATATAGATTAAAGAAATGTTATATAGCCTACATATATAGCCTATATATACATATAATTTCTGTCCCCCTCACTTCTGAAAAGATGGCTACACCCCTGGATTTTTTCCTTCTCAAACCTTGTCTGTGGTGTAAAAACACCCCTGGCCAAACAGGGTGCATCTCTTTGATAATTACTGTAGTTACCATGTTCTGAACATCACATCCTTTCTTTTCTCCCCAGATGTAAAGTTAATCTATATATATATATATATATATATATATATATATATATATATATATATATATATATATATATATATCTATATATAGATATATAACTTAGCACCAGCAAGCTTGTTAGCTAAACAGTTAGCATCAGCTAACAATATTTACTTATTTTCAGTACGGTTATGAATAAACATTCATGTCTGTCTACTCGTCTAGTTAATCCAAACGTTACTGTTGATAAACAATATAAAAACAGACGTCACATAGGACATGGATGGTAGCATTTTAATAAAACTGTTAACATTACGGCAGCGGGGAATTTGAACGTGCATGAGTTATTTTATTTAATCTGTGTAATTTTAATGTTTTTTTTTTTTTTTTACCTGAAATTGATGTGTCTGCATCGTCTGCACTCGAGCATTTCAGTGGACTTAAATAGATCACTCTTTACAACGGATTTAGTTCCCAAACAACTGACAATTTTGACCTAAATATGATTTTCAGTTACAATAATTAATCCAAAATTTCGACATTAGTAACTTACTTTTAGCAACATCAGACGCACGCGCGCTCACAAGATCTCCCGGTTCTTACTTCTGTAGACTCGCACTAAACGGTTCATTTGAATCAGTGAGTGGTCGACTCCAGAACAGCTGCAATCGGATAATTCTAATTCGTAAACGAATCGTTTGGTGCGATTTGCGATCCGATTTAAGTTTACTTTGAAAAGACTCAGTTCGTTCATGATGAATCAAACACCTCTTCTGCGTGTCGGAGCACGTGATATATTATAGGCACATTAGGCAGTAACGATATGTTTTATGGAATGTAGTGAAGTAAAAAGTACGATTTTATGCTTTGGAATGTAGTGAAGTAAAAGTAAAAGTTACTCAAAATAAAACTACTCCAGTAAAGTACAGATACTTGAAAAATGTACTTAAGTACAGTAACGAAGTAAAGCTACTCCGTTACTGTCCACCACTGCTTTTTAACAGTGGCTTTACTTGAACTTTAAACATAATTCAGCTGAAAAACAAATCAAATAAAAATAAGATAATTAACTAAAAGAAATAATATTATATTATTGTAAAAAAAAAAAAAAAAAAAAAAATATATATATATATGTAAAAATACAAATAAGCTGTAGATAAACTGTGATAAAAATATAGATATAAACATTTAAATAAATTATAATAACTAATACAATTACATTTTCTTACCAAATAAATAAATAAATAAATATGCTGAAATTATTTTAATATGTAAGAGGAAAGTGATTGTAGAGACATCAAACTAGCACAGATATGCAAGAAATATGTGGCCTGTGAAAACAAGCAATTATGCATACATAAAAATATAAATATAAAAATATGTTGCATCAGAATGTTGTGAATGACCAATCAGAATCAGAGGGCTATAAATCAGAATAAAGCTTTATATATACCATTATTCATACTTACAGTGTCTCTGTTTGTGTCTCTGTCTCACACACAGATCTATCTCCGCTTTCTGGACTATCAGCTGGAGAACTCAAATGAGTGTAAGAAGAACTTTGTTGCAATCTATGAAGGCAGTAATGCCATTGAAGATCTAAAGGCCAAGTACTGCAGCACCGTTGCCAACGACATCACGCTTGACAACACTGTGGGAGTGGTCAGAATGTGGGCCGACGAGACCAGCAAAATGAGCCGCTTCCGTCTGCTCTTCACGGTCTTTGCTGAACGTAAGTGCTAATCTACCTTTTTACATTCTGCAATTTTATTCAAGTAATAGCTCATTAGTCATTACTTACTCATCCTCAAGTTGTTCTGAACCCATATGCTGTTATTTTTCCATTGAATGCAAAAGGAGATTTTTTAAAATTTTATATTCCATTCTGTATGTTTAAACTTTTTGGATGAAATCTTCCTTTAGCTTCAATCCTTTGTCTAGGAAATTGTTTCAAACATGTTGTGTGAGGGGTCCATCTTGTGGACATTATTAGTATTGCATTTATATGGCTTTCATCTCATTACAAAACTCTGTTTTGCAGCTCCGTGTTTGGCCAACACATTCTTCTGTCACAGCAACATGTGCATCAACAACACTCTGGTTTGTAATGGTGTTCAGAATTGTATGTTTCCCTGGGATGAGAACAACTGTAAAGGTAAAAGTGTGCTTTCACATGCCAGTTTTCCATTCAGAGTCGCTAATGAAAGCTTTCTAGAGAATTTGAATGGATAGTTTAGCAAGCAAATTTTTTTGTCCATATCTTTTAGAGAACTGAATTCCCTTCTTCAGGGGTTTGACCTCAACTGACTGATCTTCGCTAATGTAATATTGTATAAAGCACATATATGTATACTAAGTTATTATTCTATGAAGGAGCGGACATCATGGGTTAAAGGGTTATTATGGAGTACAGAAATGTTATGAATCCTGGTTATGTAAAGCAGTAATAACTATTCATAAATTCAGTTTTATTGTCATTGTTCTCATTTAGCTGGAGAAATCTACATTTTTCTTACTCTGCTTTCTTTTGTCTTTGTTGTCCTTGTCTCTCACAGAAAAGAAGTCCAAAAGTTTCTTCCATCAGATGAATAAAACTCATGGCACTGTGATTGGAGTGGCGTCTGGCGTGGTCTTGCTTCTTCTCATCATATCTGTATTTATACAAATGAAGCAGCCAAGAAAAAAGGTTACTATTCATATATAGAAATCACCATTTAGAATGAGACATGAGACAACAGCTTCCCACAGGGGTCAGAAATACACGTATAGATTATATACCTTTTGTATGCTGAAAATTTTCTGTTTTCTTTATGCATCAGCTACAAATACACAAACCTTTTGTAGACTGATTTCCCTGAAACAAGTAAACACTGTGGTGCTATCTAAACATTACTAGTGCATTCATCTATTTGAGCTTCCTGACACAGCAATATTGACTTTGGGCAAGGGCAAGTTTTTGGAAAAACTACAGTTTTGCAGTTTGAAAGGACTTCACTAGTATGCTAAATAATGTCAACATAAAATATTAAGTAATTAAACTGACCATTGACTTAAAAGTACATGTTCCTCCTGAACTAACTGTAAATGATGCATCACTAAATTTTATTCCAAAAAAAAAACATCATTGTGTAAGCCTGGGTGGTTATAAATATAATGTAATTTAACTGAAAAACATATGGAATTAAAGATGAGGTAAATAAACTGTATATTGAGACTCATTATAAATATATAATGAGTCATATTGGTATATAAACATGAACTCAATATTGACCAAAATAATCATGATTATGATTTTTGCCAAAACTAAGCAGCATGTATAATAATAGAAAAAAGTAATTAATTAAATTTCATAATTAAAGAACAATTACAAAATGCCTAGTTTATATATTTAATGCACCGTCCCACTCAAAATGTGCATGCTCAGTGATGCTCAACATATTTACAAACATGTTTTTTTTTTTTTGCAATCTTTTATCAAAACTTCCTTTTTACATGACACAAATCCCTCTTTAAATCAAAACCATACATTTATATGTTTTGTTTTTTTCTCATTGAATATATGAAATAGATGAAATTTACCAAAGTCGAATGGGTT
This sequence comes from Carassius carassius, assembly GCF_963082965.1. Lineage (NCBI taxonomy): Eukaryota > Metazoa > Chordata > Actinopteri > Cypriniformes > Cyprinidae > Carassius > Carassius carassius. Next base: position 30,704,574 of record NC_081767.1, on the reverse strand, counting down.
GTGAATGTCAATCTGCACTGTCTTTAAGCATTAAATCTCTTTATATTTGTTTGATGCATGAACATTTTACATGAAACAACTTAGAAGGGGACATTGCTGATGTGTACATATCTTCTGCAGGTTTTGAGCCGTAAAGGTTTGCAGGAGGTGCTGGAGCCTCCTCAGTACGAGCTGTTCTCCGTGAGGGAAGCGGAGCTGTCGGAGGATCTGTCGGAGGAGCTGGAGAGTCTGCAGAAACTCCGCCGCTCCTCCAGCGTGTCCCGCTGCGTCCACGAGCATCACTGTGGTGCTCCGAGCAGCACCGCCTCCTTTGTCATGGCAAGTAGAGTACATCGTCTCTCTCAGCCGTCTGATGAGATGAGTACGATTGTTGGAGCCAGAGGCTGGGGCAGTTTCCATGGACGCAGGAGCAGCTCACACGCTTTCACGCACGACCCGCAAGCTCACGCTTACAGCGCGCAGAGTCTGCGAGAGGCACTTGAAAATGAGGAGCTGGAGCTGGAGGGACGGGTGATGGAGGAGATCGGCTACAATGATTTAAACACCCGTGGACACAACGTTGTGATGGTACGGAACCATGCCAACCCTGTCCAACACCGCTCCCTCTCTATGGACTTCTGAGAGGAGCGGAAGTCAGCTGACACTTTATTTGTCATGTGAACAAAATAATATCATTCATAGCTGTACGTTTACATTTACCCACACCTTCTTTTTTTTTTCTTTTTTTTACTATTTTATTTCAGTGTTTTTCTTATCATTCTCAGTACCTCCTTTGCCATTCCTATACTTGATTTCAAGCCAAGTCCAGCATTTTTTATCAGTGTTATTCTAATTTCCCAAACCATGTTATATAAAATAGACATGTAGGTCTTATTTTTTTCTCATGATTCCTTAGCCATTAGTCCATATTTTTTGCATATATTTATTAATAGAAGGTCATGTCTTTGTGTCACCATGAGCCAGAAGATTCTGTTACTAATAAATTCATTTTGATAGTTTAAAGCAAAGAATGTTCCACTTACACTACCATTCAAACTGTTTGTGGTACAGTAAAACAACTGTTTTCTATCTGAATATATTTTAAAATGTAATTTATTTCAGAATTTTCAGCATCAAAACTGATACATCTTTCATTGTTCTATAATTAATCTAAAATTTAAAAGATTTATTTAAAATGGAAATATTTTATAACATGTATAATATTTACTGTCACATTTGATCAATTTGATAAATAAATTATATGATATCATATCATAGTGTATATATTGAGTTCTAGAGATAGAACCACTGAAAAATCATCAGAAATTGTTCTTGGTGAAGTAAAAGTTGTTTCTTTAGTAGACGGTTTGTATGAGAGGTGGGAGGAAGGACTGTGGATTGTGTCTGTATTTATTCAGTTTTGCTTTCTTTTCTCCTTTTCTTTGAACCGATCTAATCAGACTTAGTTTGGAGTGTGCTGTAATGTTTGATGTTGTGGTTGTGTTTTTAGAGGAGGCAGTGAGGTTTATTTAGGAGAGTCAGTCATTTCTAAAGTGTTGTTTATGACGTACTGTAGATTACAGTACATGGTGGATTACTGAAAGGACTATCACATGAACACCATTCTGTGCAAATAAAACTCATGTTTCAACAAATTATTCTTTCATTGGCCACCTCTTGAATCAGGGATATATTTCAGTAAACAAAAACCACAACCACTGAAAAATAAATAAATATATAAGTAATGTTTTTTAAAACGGAAATAAAACTGAATATATATATATATATATATATATATATATATATATATATATATATATATATATATATATATATATATATATATATATATACAGTACATACCAAAAGTTTGGACACACCTTGTCATTTAAAGAGTTTTCTTTATTTTCATGACTATGAAAATTGTAGATTCACACTGAAGGCATCAAAACTATGAATTAACACATGTGGAATTATATATTGAAATATATACATAACAAAAAAGTGTGAAACAACTGAAAATATGTCATATTCTAGGTTCTTCAAAGTAGCCACCTTTTGCTTTGATTACTGCTTTGCACACTCTTGGCATTCTCTTGATGAGCTTCAAGAGGTAGTTACCTGAAATGGTCTTCCAACAGTCTTGAAGGAGTTCCCCGAGAGATGCTTAGCACTTGTTGGCCCTTTTGCCTTCTGTCTGCGGTCCAGCTCACCCCTAAACCATCTCGATTGGGTTCAGGTCCGGTGACTGTGGAGGCCAGGTCATCTGGTGCAGCTCCCCATCACTCTCCTTCTTGATCAAATAGCCCTTGATGCCTTCAGTGTGACTCTACAATTTTCATAGTCATGAAAAGGTATACAAAAATTATGAAAATAAGGTATACAAAAATTATGAAAATATTTATATTACTGACATTTCTAATTTAAAAAACTTATTTGCTATATTGCTATATTGTGATATTTATTTGCATGCTTATATTGAATATATTCACATGGCACATGCTCTAGTACTTTATTTCTTAATGTTTAAATGTATGTATTTTTTTAATTGATTTTAAAATACATGCAAACCTGCAGTTTAAACATTAATGTTTCTGTCATTTTTTAATTTTAGTATGAAGTTCATACTAATCCTTTTATTATTACATACATTCTTTTATTTTTGTGATAATTATTTATCAATTTTGCACTGGCTTCCAATAGCTGCTCGCATAAAATTCAAGGCATTGATGTTTGCCTACAAAACCACCACTGGCTTTGCACCCATTTACCTAAATTTATTACTTTAGACTTATGTGCCCTCTAGAAGCTTGCGTTCTGCAAGTGAACGTGGCTTGATTGTGCAATCCCAAAGAAGCACAAAGTCTCTTTTACAGACTTTTAAATTAAATGTTCCCTTCTGGTGGAATGAACTCCCCAACTCAATCCGAGCAGCTGAGTCCTTAGCCATCTTCAAGAATCGGCTTAAAACACATCTCTTCCATCTTTATTTGACCCTCTACCTTTAAACACTCACTATTCTAATTCTATTCTAAAAAAATTGTATTCTATTTTCTTTTAATTTATTATGCAATTATCTGTGTGTGTGTGTGTGTGTGTATATATATATATATATATATATATATATATATATATATATGTATATATAGATATATGTATACGTATATATATATATATATATAGATAGATATATGTATATATGTATATATATATATATATATATATATATATATGTATATATATATATATATATATATATATATATAGATAGATATAGATATATATATATATGCTTTTTCTATTTGTAAGAAAAAGTGATGAGGATGTTGAAGATCTTGATGAAGATGTTTATTGCAGCATAGCAGTGACAGTAACATATTTTTCATATTGTAACAGCTATAGTCTCTATGTTATTTAAGTTCTGACACCCCTTTGTTTAAGGTGGTTCTCAGTGTCCCACACCATTCCCATTCTACAATTGGTCACCATTTGCTCAGGATGTGATCATCCATCACAACAACATAACATTTTGGGAAATGAGCATGATCAAACATATTACGGAGTGGAAGCTAGGTCGAGGCAGACTATAATTTTCTTACATATTCTATCTGTTTTCTTTTTATTTATTATATTATTTAAAAGCCCTTGCTATGTGTACAGTGTTAAGCTAACTGAGACTTGTTATAGCACTTATAAATCACTGCTCTTTTTGCTGTTTTTGATTGCTTCCATTGTCCTCATTTGTAAGTCGCTTTGGATAAAAGCGTCTGCTAAATGAATAAATGTAATGTAATGGAAATGTGATATGTAATGTAAAATGCCTATTTTCAATAATAAACTAAATAAACGGTAAATATATAACCAGATAACTGAGATATAATAACAATTTCTTCAGAGATTCTTTTTCCCAAATGCACTTGAAAACATCCCCCACATTTATGGATTTGTCTGACACTGTGCAGCCAAAGGACTTTTTTATGACCATATGATGACTGTATACAACCTTTATGTCATTATGTCATGATCCAAACTGTACAGAGATTGTATGCCCTTTCCCCTCCTCTGGTTCTCTCTAACATATATCAGATGTTTTGTACCATTTTTTCACATTCTTTGATTTTGTTCAAGTTCTCACCCATGAAGATAAAGTATATTTTGGCCAATTACACAATTTATTTTTTTGTTTTGGATAATCTGCACTCTGAAACCAAAGGAATGACAGGAAATATATAGCATTTACTATAATTATATATAAAAAGAAATCATTTAAGCAAACATTTTTGTAAAAGAAAACTTGTATTTTATACACACATAACATGTACATGATTTCATACTGTGATTTCATGATGGCTCATTTAATGATTGGTCAAAGAAGGCTCTGTTAGAGTAGGCCATGAGAGGCAGACGTTCCCCAAGCACAGCGTCTCTGAAATTGCGTCGTCTCCATGCGTACACAATACTGTTCAGAAAACCCTGGAGTGACACTGACAGCGCCTGTACATCAGCACATGGGAGAAAATAAAACGTCTATAAAATTGCATCTATTTCTATGAATCTCAAACAATATTATAGAAACAGTTCAAGTTTACACTGAGAAACTCAGGCCTACTGTATATTTTAGACACAATATTTAATTGGTCTGTTTCTTGCTTTGTAAACACAAATGTTGTGTATCTTGGAGTAACACAGTCATCATGAATGAATGCAGTTTTAATGAGTTTTAATGCAATTTGGTTAAGTTAATGAATCAATGAGTCACTCATACAGTCAGTTACTTTTTTAATTCCAGAATGAATCAACATTTTTGGACAAATTGGTTAAGTGAATGATTCAAGGAGTCACTCATACAGTCAGTCACTTTTTTAATTCCTGAACGAATCCATGTTTTTTTTTAAAAATGTAAAAATCTGTTAAGTGAACAATTCAATGAGTCACTCATAAGTTGTCGCTGCATTTTTGCATATATCAGTTGAGTGAATGATTCAATAATTCACTCATGGCTAAATTCAGAACTGCGTACTAGCATACTACTCTTAATATTTTTACAATATCTTTATGTAGAAAGTAGAAAGACTAATTAGGATGTGGTTACGAATTCAGCATGTCACTTTTGTTCCTGAAAGGAACATTTCATTCATTTTAATGAATCAGTTGAGTGAACAATTCAAATACTTATTCAAAAAGAAAGTCACTTGTTTCGATACTTTACCAATCAGTGTCTTTGAACAAATCGATTGAGTGGACAATTCAATGACTTATACAAAAAGTCATTCATTTAGATCCTGAATGAATCAGTATTTTTAAATGAATTGGTTGAGTGGACGATTCAATGACTCGTTAGTAAAGATTGTCTCCACCTACTGATGTAAAGATTTACTATAATTGTAATTGTTTTAAGTGATCTTAGTTTGTTTTTGTTTTGTTAATTTGTGATGAAACTGATTGTATTGATGAGCATTTTGGCTGGGACACTCCTGTGAAAGTGATTTTTAATCCTAGAGTTGCTAGAGTCCATTAAAAATCCCCAGTTCTAATGCATAATCTTACATAAATAGTGTATATTTTATTATTTAACAAAATATGTTCTGCTTTAGACAACATGCTTTACCTGAGTGACATAGAGAGGGAAGATATATTTTATCTTAGGTTGTGTGAAAGACAGACAAATGAGAAGCAGCGCTGAAAAAATAAAACATTTCATTTAGGTTAATAAAATAATTAACCTTTCAGTTAAATACATACAGACATATTGTATACATGTAGCATTTGAGAACATGTGTGTGTTGTTGTACTGACCTGGTGCCCAACAGAAAATGACAACAAGGATCATGTATCGAGCCGAGGACCAAATCCCACCTGGATGTCCCTGTATCATTGTTATCATCCTTGTGTTCTCATAATGCCTAAAAGAGCTCTCTAACTTACAGTAGAACACCTACAGGATGACAGATGCATATCACAGGAGATTATTTACATAAAAAACCTACAGTGACCAAAAGTATTTGGACACTTAAACATCTCTGAATGTCATTCCATTAAATAATAGAATATCGAACCATGTGGCATTTATTTTAAAGACACTTTTCAAGTGAAACACGACATGCGGCCACTATGGATTTCTATGGTGAGTCCCATTGATGAAATATTTGTCAAATGATTTGATCTGTGGTCAGTATTATTCATAAACGTGTGTACTCACTGTGCAGATGATGATGACGATCAACACATTGCTCAATGTGAAAATTTGAATGAACTTAGCATGACCTGGATCCTGTTGGGCAAATGACAGCGTGATGGGAACACTTTCAGATGTGATTTAGCTGAACTTGTTTGATGGTGTCTGTAAATTTCTTACCACTGTTATGCAGGATTCATTTATGAGACGCAGGAAGAGAATGCAGCTGCAAGAGGAATTGGACATAAATTAAGTGAAATGACACTGACATGTAGTAGGTACAGATGCTCACATACCTGTTGCAGAACCTGACGGGATCTCTGCTGATGGTTGTCAGTGTTGGTATCTCTTCTGGTGCAATAGTAGCTTCAATATAACTGACGGTATGAATATAGATGAAGTATCCAATTATTGGTACAAGCCTAAAGCAATGATATGCACACATACAGATCATTACATAAACACTGCAATTAAATTTAAAGCATTGCTTGATCATATTTACAATTTTACATAAATCATATTTCAATGCATTTATGAAAGCTAACTGGAACTACTCACCACACAATAACATAGGTCAGACAAAATTTCCTCCTTCTGCGTGATAACTGTGTTAACTGAAAGAATGCATAAGAATTAGTACAATGGAACATATGTGTGTGTGTGTGTGTGTATATATATATATTATTTTGTATATGTCTTTATTTAATATTTTATATAGTTTTTATTTTTACTTTATTAAAGACAGACGTTAGCTTGGAAACTTGCTTTTAAAATATTTTATTTCAGTTAATGTGTATTTATTTCACATAATAAAATAATAATTACGCTGATCTAAATTAGCAGGTTTTGAGTATTATTATAAATATTTAATAAGACTGTACTACATTAGGTTACAACAACAGAAATCATTTTAGTGAGCTCAAGGATTAGATCAGGTGTAAACAACACCTTAGGGTATTTCCAAGAAAAGTACTGCACAGAGATATTTGCTTGTACTACATAAAGGAAATGAGGGTGGAATGTGGCACAGCCTGACTGGTTTCAATCTGTTGAAAACATTCATAACTGCTTATTTTGTACTCCATTAAAAAGAGACCGTGGGGTGGGGTGGGAGGGATTGGTAGATGTGGTGTTGTCTGTTGTGTTTCTTTTTGGAATGTTTATTGTCAAAAAATTTTAATCTAATAAAAAAAAGAAAAAAAAAGAAAACATTCATAACTGCTGCCATGTTAGGTAATAGTGACATTGATTTGATTTATAAAAAAGTGACGGAGAGTGCAGGAGAGGGAATGTTTATGAACAGAAACCCTGCTCACCTGGGTTTCAAAAGCTTCCTGCACTGGTTTTTCTCTCCATCCTTGAAACGCATGTGCTGACTCGTAGGCATAAATGATGACAAGCAGAAACGAGATGCAGTAGAAGGCCTGAGGAGAGACAGAAAGTTCATCACAGCTACTGCACAGATCCACAGTGAAGTGTTCGAACATACATGACCGATTCTGCTCAATTTAAACAAATTTGTTTTGACATTTCAGTTCAAAGGCTTATGCTGCATTGCTTCAGATTAGCTTTGACATTTGTGCATGGATTTCTGTAGAATATATATAATGCAGAAAATCTGCAAAGCACACAAAGCACATCTAGTCTGTAACTCTACACCAACATCTCACAGTTACAGAAATATTTCTTAGCTGCTCAAGGAAATTGTTGCATAACGGCAATTATTCAACAAATTCATTGTACAGGGGTTAGTGTCGTACACACTAGAGATATTTATTTTTGAATGTGCAAATGTAGTGTTAGTATCCCCAGCAGTGGTTGAAGATTTTACTTTCAGACTTTATTGCAGGTTATCCTAAATCATGTTGATTAGATAACAGCTTTATGTGTCAGCAGTTTCTCACCAAAGACAAAGGCAATCCGAGGTTGCACATCTCTTTACTGAACGGCCAAATTTCATTGGTTAAATTACTTATGGTGGTGATCATCAACACAAGTGATGCCAGGAAATCTGCCAGCGCCAGCTGAAGAAGAGGCTTTGCCTGTAACACAAGAATAATGATAGAGAAACATTAAAAAATGAATAACATGCTGCATATTTGCAAACTTTGCAAAGGAGTTATCTAAAGAATGAGATGCTGATGAAGAGAGTTGTATGCATCGATGAAATCAGAGGACTTCGTTTTCATTCTCAGCTTGTGTCTAAAGTGCTCTGGCATACTGTAGACCATCACTGTTGACCTTTGCAGCAATAGTGGGAAATGTATGTACTCTACATTTAGCTGGGGAATGTAGTAGCTCCATCAAATTCTGCCTCTTTTCAGTAGATTTGTCCACTCAGTAGTTAACCAAAACTGAAACTATTAAAAAAAAAAATCCTTAAAATTGAATAAACATTTAACATGTTTTTTTTTAGCTAGTGACTTGTTTTATAAATATATATATATATATATATATATATATATATATATATATATATACTGAACACTGAACAGATAAACAGATATACCGATGCCAAGCACAACAGCAACAGGACGTTTCTTTCTCTTCTGTGTGACTCACCTGTTCATTGAGATGCCTTCTCTTTATTACGGAAACCACCATGACAGAAAAACTACCTATCAGACTGCAATAGAAAGAAAAAGTGGTTAAAATAATAAACCTAGATAGATTCCAATCAGCGAACACTGAGTGCAGCAACGTGATAAATGTAATGAAGTCAAAAACAACAAGCACACATGTGATACAAGTTAAGAATTCTACTTTGTGATTTTAAAAGACACAACATGACACACATGATATACAGTGTTGCCATAAACAACATAAAATACCACATAAAATCTGAATGATTAAGAACAAAAATAAAGATACATCTAAACATTTAAATGATGGTTTGTGCAGTGATTTCTGGCAATGACTTTTCCTGTTAAACTGAAAAGTATTCATTCTTTAACAATATTTAACATATTGTAAAATATTTACAGTAAATGCAAATTGCATACATACTGACTCAATTGACAATTCATATTTTTATTAAAAAAGTCAGTGTTTTATAATAAAATGTAATGTAAATTAAATTATAATATTTTTTTTTTGCTCAGATTTACGGGCTCTGCAGGGGACTGTGCTTAAATAATGGGACAGATTGTGTCTTCCTATTATTATGTCAAATGTAAATTCCACAAATCCTTACTTCACTTTTCAGAAGTCACACTGAGAGTCAGTCGAGTTAGTGTCTCTCAAATCAAATGCATAACTTCAGCTGCAAGTAATGGTTTCTCTTTGCGCGTCCTGAAGCAAAAGATCGCAAGCGCTTATCCTAAAACAACGCTGGAATCACATCAGTCAAGTATTTCTCACCTTAAACTCAAAGTCGAGACGTAGATCCAAGACAAAACAGTAATCTGTGCAACCAAGGCGAAAATGAAGAACATTAATAGGTTAAATATATAGGCTATTAATAATAATCAAAATGACGGTCGTCAATATCTGCATTAAAATATATTCGCCTTGACTTCAGCTAAATAATTAACTGTGAAGTGATTAATTACCTTTTCTTCATCATCTGATAATCCATCGCTTGAATTCATGATGAAAATATTTATGCCGTGAATAACATGCCAGCTCGTTGTTTACGACAGGGGTTTTCAAACTGTGGGTCGCGACCCACTTGTGGGTCACAGAATGGAACAAGGTGGGTCGCACAAAGTCACTTGGCTGCAGCTAAATTTGCGTTTCAATGACACACACACACACAGTTCAGTCTAGGGCTGCACGAAAGTGACGAGTGGGAACGGTGCGAGGCCGGTGGAGTGATTGGAATTGAGCGACACCTGCTCGACTCACCAGTCTCGAGAACCACGGAGGAGATCGGAAGGATACAAAAGAGGAGCGTCCGTCTCCCCGGCAACTCACTCCAGCCCACCGCCTCGAGCATCCTCCTTCGCCCTACTCGATGGCACTGCGGATTCACCTCAGTGCCGAGGGATCTTCGGCAGCGCGTCCCTCCTTCCTCCCAGGCTTCGGCACCAGTCTAACACATTAAAAACTTCTCAATCACGGGAAGGAGGAGGCGGGAACCGGGAACCCACTCGTCACAATGATATAGCCCACCAACATTAATAAGGACTGCAATATCCTTAGTGTGATTTTCGAATTGCAATTAAGTCCGCGTGCTTTGCGTGTTTTGAAGCGCGGGCGCGCACGAGTTGTAATAACAGTGAAGGTCTCAGAGCAATGTCATTAAAAGGTTCAATCGGTCCGCATTATTAAAAGAGAAAAACTTGCTCACTTCAATACACTATATTCCGCATGAGATTGCATACACCAGAAAACAAATGTTACGAAAACGGTTTCAGGTAGGCCATGTTCATTCATTTCTATCGTCCGTTTGAGCTCTGTGCACTTTTTTCGTTCGGCAAACGGTTTGTAAAAAGCATTTCACATGTACAGGGTGAGCAGTGCACAAACGCAGGGTTAATTGTAACACTACAAGATTTAAACATTTCCACATAACAAAATGCACAAAAAAATAATGCAATACTCCTTGACGTATCATCTCTTTTTAGAGAAAAATTTGCCAAAGTTCAGAAATCTTTTGAAGATATTGCTGAACATTAATTTAACCATTGCTAAAATAAATTTCTGCCTGAACTTAATGTCATCCAGTTTTTTTTTTTTTTGTTTATTTAAAACGAGACACATGTTTATTATTATTTTTTACCTATTTCACAATTATTTTAATCTCCAAACAGTTTTAGATAGTTCTGCTTTGCTTCTTATGCTTTTTCTAAAAAAAGTGTTGGATTGTGCTCCGTTCTCACCGACACACACGGAAGGATCGTGAATGCATTTTCTGCAACAAAACACAGCAGCGCAGATTACAGTTCACTGGAGTGAGCCTGTTTAACGTTTTTATGGACACTACATATTCTAAAGTCTGTAAACAAAAATTAAAACTTAAATATTAATAGTGATTTTTTTCAGGTGTAGGCCTACTCTAAAATAAAAAGTTTTTTTTTCTTAAATACTTCATTTCTGTCATCAAACTTTTAAGTAAGATTAGGCTTAAAGTAATATCAACCTTTTTTTTCCTCAAATATTGTGGTGGGTCATGAAATAGATTACACTTGTCTAGGTGGGTCGTGGAATGGAAAAGTTTGGGAACCACTGGTTTACGAGGCTGACTCCAGCTCCGTATTCGCCAGCTCCTTATTCGCCGAACTATCCGTTCCACCTTAAAAATTTCGGGTGGTTGTTAATCCTTCCCCCTCAGTGCTATTGGTTGTATTTTTTAAAGGAACAGTTGCACAAAAATGGCATGCTCCAGATAACAGTTAATAATGAAAGGAAAAAATACATAGTTCTGTAAAAATGTATTGTATGTTTCAATAAATGATTCACGTGACTAATTCAGGCAGAGTTCTTTTTTTATTTAAACTCCATGCATTACACAATGTCTTTTTCAACATACCCTGTATGAATGGAACACGATAATATTGTTTGCAGCTGTGATGTAATGGTTTTGTCATTTCAGATCTTTATTAAAATGTATCCATTACTGTAAAAGATTTTAAAAACATACATTATTTAACTGTCGCACAAAATCTTGTTTTACTGCAATTTCTGTTGAAGAAACATGTGCCCTAGTCAACTGTATTCTGACAAAGCAGAGTGGGCATGTCATCATTTTGTTATTTCAAAGGTTCTCTGACATTTTCTGATGTTTTATTATGGAAATATGACCCAGACAAAATGCCCTCCAAAGCATCTGTATATGCCGAAAAAGCACATTGGGCATGTCATCATTTTCTTATTTCAAAGGTTCTCAAAAAAAGGAGCAAGTAGAGGGCAGGAGTAATTCACTTTCTAACGAAATCCTGCATTCGAACATTTTCTGATGTGTTATTATGGAAATATGACCCAGAGGAAATGCCCTCCAAAGCATCTGTATATGCCGAAAAAGCACATTGGGCATGTCATCATTTTCTTATTTCAAAGGTTCTCAAAAAAAGGAGCACGTAGAGGGCAGGAGTAATTTACTCTCTAACGAAATCCTGCATTAGAACATTTTCTGATGTGTTATTATGGAAATATGACCCAGAGATTATGCCCTCAATAGTAACTTTATGTACTGAAAAAGCATATTGGGCATGTCATCATTCTTCTATTTTAAAGGTTCTCAAAAAAAGGAGCACGTAGAGGGCAAGAGTAATTCACTGTCTAACAAAATCCTGCATTAGAACATTTTCTGATGTTTTATTATGGACATATGACCCAGAGAATATGCCCTCAATAGCAACTTTATGTGACGAAACAGCATATTGGGCATGTCATCATTTTCTTTTTTCAAAGGTTCTCAAAAAAAGGAGCAAATTGAAGGCAATAGTAATTCACTCTCTAACAAAATCCTGCATTAGAACATTTTCTGATGTGTTATGGAAATATAACCCAGAGGAAATGCCCTCCAAAGCATCTGTATATGCCGAAAAAGCACATTGGGCATGTCATCATTTTCTTATTTCAAAGGTTCTCAAAAAAAGGAGCACGTAGAGGGCAGGGGTAATTCACTCTCTAACGAAATTCTGCATTAGAACATTTTCTGATGTGTTATTATGGAAATATGACCCAGACGAAATGCCCTCCAAAGCATCTGTATATGCCGAAAAAGCACATTGGGCATGTCATCATTTTCTTATTTCAAAGGTTCTCAAAAAAAGGAGCACGTAGAGGGCAGGAGTAATTCACTCTCTAACGAAATTCTGCATTAGAACATTTTCTGATGTGTTATTATGGAAATATGACCCAGAGAATATGCCCTCAATAGTAACTTTATGTGACGAAACAGCATATTGGGCATGTCATCATTCTTCTATTTTAAAGGTTCTCAAAAAAAGGAGCACGTAGAGGGCAAGAGTAATTCACTGTCTAACAAAATCCTGCATTAGAACATTTTCTGATGTTTTATTATGGACATATGACCCAGAGAATATGCCCTCAATAGCAAGTTTATGTGACGAAACAGCATATTGGGCATGTCATCATTTTCTTTTTTCAAAGGTTCTCAAAAAAAGGAGCACATTGAAGGCAATAGTAATTCACTCTCTAACGAAATCCTGCATTAGAACATTTTCTGATGTGTTATTATGGAAATATGACCCAGAGGAAATGCCCTCCAAAGCATCTGTATATGCCAAAAAAGCACATTGGGCATGTCATCATTTTCTTATTTCAAAGGTTCTCAAAAAAAGGAGCACGTAGAGGGCAGGAGTAATTTACTCTCTAACGAAATCCTGCATTAGAACATTTTCTGATGTGTTATTATGGAAATATGACCCAGAGAATATGCCCTCAATAGTAACTTTATGTACTGAAAAAGCATATTGGGCATGTCATCATTCTTCTGTTTTAAAGGTTCTCAAAAAAAGGAGCAAGTAGAGGGCAAGAGTACGTCACTGTCTAACAAAATCCTGCATTAGAACATTTTCTGATGTTTTATTATGGACATATGACCCAGAGAATATGCCCTCAATAGCAACTATATGTGCCGAAACAGCATATTGGGCATGTCATCATTTTCTTTTTTCAAAGGTTCTCAAAAAAAAGAGCACATTGAAGGCAATAGTAATTCACTCTCTAACAAAATCCTGCATTAGAACATTTTCTGATGTGTTATTATGGAAATATGACCCAGACGAAATGCCCTCCAAAGCATCTGTATATGCCGAAAAAGCACATTGGGCATGTCATCATTTTCTTATTTCAAAGGTTATCAAAAAAAGGAGCACATTGAAGGCAATAGTAATTCACTCTCTAACGAAATCCTGCATTAGAACATTTTCTGATGTGTTATTATGGAAATATGACCCAGACGAAATGCCCTCCAAAGCATCTGTATATGCCGAAAAAGCACATTGGACATGTCATCATTTTCTTATTTCAAAGGTTCTCAAAAAAGGAGCATGTAGAGGGCAAGAGTAATTCACTGTCTAATAAAAAATCCTGCATTAGAACATTTTCTGATGTTTTATTATGGACATATGACCCAGAGAAAATGCCCTCAATAGCAACTTTATGTGCCGAAACAGCATATTGGGCATGTCATCATTTTCTTTTTTCAAAGGTTCTCAAAAAAAGGAGTACGTAGAGGGCAAGAGTAATTTACTGTCTAACAAAATCCTGCATTAGAACATTTTCTGATGTGTTATTCTTGAAATATGCTACCCAGAACTTGCCTCACCATTTAACTTTATGTGCCGAAAAAGCATATTGGTCATGTCATCATTTTCTTGTTTCAAATGTTCTCAAAAAAAGGAGCACGTAGAGGGCAAGAGTAATTCACTGTCTAACAAAATCCTGCATTAGAATATTTTCTGATGTTTTATTATGGACATATGACCCAGAGAATATGCCCTCAATAGCAACTTTATGTGACGAAACAGCATATTGGGCATGTCATCATTTTCTTTTTTCAAAGGTTCTCAAAAAAAGGAGCACATTGAAGGCAATAGTAATTCACTCTCTAACAAAATCCTGCATTAGAACATTTTCTGATGTGTTATTATGGAAATATAACCCAGAGGAAATGCCCTCCAAAGCATCTGTATATGCCAAAAAAGCACATTGGGCATGTCATCATTTTCTTATTTCAAAGGTTCTCAAAAAAAGGAGCACGTAGAGGGCAGGAGTAATTCACTCTCTAACGAAACCCTGCATTAGAACATTTTCTGATGTGTTATTATGGAAATATGACCCAGAGAAAATGCCCTCAATAGTAACTTTATGTACTGAAAAAGCATATTGGGCATGTCATCATTCTTCTATTATAAAGGTTCTCAAAAAAAGGAGCACGTAGAGGGCAAGAGTAATTCACTGTCTAACAAAATCCTGCATTAGAACATTTTCTGATGTTTTATTATGGACATGTGACCCAGAGAATATGCCCTCAATAGCAACTTTATGTGACGAAACAGCATATTGGGCATGTCATCATTTTCTTTTTTCAAAGGTTCTCAAAAAAAGGAGCACATTGAAGGCAATAGTAATTCACTCTCTAACGAAATCCTGCATTAGAACATTTTCTGATGTGTTATTATGGAAATATGACCCAGACGAAATGCCCTCCAAAGCATCTGTATATGCCGAAAAAGCACATTGGACATGTCATCATTTTCTTATTTCAAAGGTTCTCAAAAAAGGAGCATGTAGAGGGCAAGAGTAATTCACTGTCTAATAAAAAATCCTGCATTAGAACATTTTCTGATGTTTTATTATGGACACATGACACAGAGAAAATGCCCTCAATAGCAACTTTATGTGCCGAAACAGCATATTGGGCATGTCATCATTTTCTTTTTTCAAAGGTTCTCAAAAAAAGGAGTACGTAGAGGGCAAGAGTAATTTACTGTCTAACAAAAATCCTGCATTAGAACATTTTCTGATGTGTTATTCTTGAAATATGCTACCCAGAACTTGCCTCACCATTTAACTTTATGTGCCGAAAAAGCATATTGGTCATGTCATCATTTTCTTGTTTCAAATGTTTTCAAAAAAAGGAGCACGTAGAGGGCAAGAGTAATTCACTGTCTAACAAAATCCTGCATTAGAATATTTTCTGATGTTTTATTATGGACATATGACCCAGAGAATATGCCCTCAATAGCAACTTTATGTGACGAAACAGCATATTGGGCATGTCATCATTTTCTTTTTTCAAAGGTTCTCAAAAAAAGGAGCACATTGAAGGCAATAGTAATTCACTCTCTAACAAAATCCTGCATTAGAACATTTTCTGATGTGTTATTATGGAAATATAACCCAGAGGAAATGCCCTCCAAAGCATCTGTATATGCCGAAAAAGCACATTGAGCATGTCATCATTTTCTTATTTCAAAGGTTCTCAAAAAAAGGAGCACGTAGAGGGCAGGAGTAATTCACTCTCTAACGAAATTCTGCATTAGAACATTTTCTGATGTGTTATTCTTGAAATATGGTACCCAGAACTTGCCTCACCATGCAACTTTATGTGCCGAAAAAGCATATTGGGCATGTCATCATTTTCTTGTTTCAAAGGTTCTCAAAAAAAGGAGCACGTAGAGGGCAAGAGTAATTCACTCTCTAACGAAATCATGCATTAGAACATTTTCTGATGTTTTATTATGGATATATGACCCAGAGAAAATGCCCTCAATAGTAACTTTATGTACTGAAAAAGCATATTGGGCATGTCATCATTCTTCTATTTTAAAGGTTCTCAAAAAAAGGAGCACGTAGAGGGCAAGAGTAATTCACTGTCTAACAAAATCCTGCATTAGAACATTTTCTGATGTTTTATTATGGACATATGACCCAGAGAATATGCCCTCCAAAGCAACTTTATGGGCCGAAAAAGCATATTGGGCATGTCATCATTTTCTTGTTTCAAAGGTTCTCAAAAAAAGGAGCACGTAGAGGGCAAGAATAATTCACTCACAAACGAAATCATGCATTAGAACATTTTCTGATGTTTTATTATGGAAATATGACCCAGAGAAAATGCCCTCAAAAGCAACTTTATGTGCTGAAAAAGGGCATGCCATCATTTTATTTTTTCATTGGTTCTCAAAAAAAAGAGCACGTAGAGGCCAAGATAAATTAATTCTTCTAACAGTCCTACATTAGAACAATTTCTAATGGTTTGTTATGAAAATATGAAGCTCATAACCATGCCCATGTACTGTAGGTAACTTTATATATCAAACCAGTTAAAAGTGACTATAGGGTGCTACATAAAATTATCTGACTAAAATTACACTTGATTATGGAAATATGAGTTGCAGATGACCGCCACCTACAGCCAGGCTTTATGTTTGTTCAGATTGTGCAAAATAAGCTCAGTCTGTAGAGGGCGCCAAACGGTTTCCTATATTAGCGGTAACATTTCCTTTAATTGCACATATCTGAGTTAATTACACGTGCATTTCCTGCAAATTCTTAGAAACAATTTGAACATTCTTTAAAGAACTGAAGTAGTAGAAAATGGGATCATTGCTGCGTAGCTATTTATAGTCTCACTGGGACTTTATTTTACCTGATGATTTCCTTTAATAACCTTATACTCAAATGTAATCCATAAACATAGTGCATAATCACAGAGGATACATTCTTACTATTTTCCTGCTCAAGATGACAAAACCACGTTACAGGTCAGTGAATTTTAATTCAGAAGTTTTAACATGAGTTTCAGACTTTAAGTTCTAAGTTTAAATCTAAGTTTTGGATTGTTTAATTTTGTATAAGTTAAAATGATTTGTTCAAATCTTAATAATAACTAATGCCTAAAACTTACATACCTTTCATAAAGCTTTCTTCAGTTTGATACAATTGATCCATTTGGCTGATCACAGTTATCTTCATTCTCTTATTCTAAATTGTAATTGTATTACATACAGCAATCATAAAAATATATATATATATATATATATATATATATATATATATATATATATATATATATATATATATATATATATATATATATATATATATATACTCTATCTTCTAATATAGCTTTTATTGTTACAGGTTCAAAGTCTTTGGGAACGTAAGTACAATTATTAATAGCATCACATATATCTGAACATATATCTGAACACACACACACACACACACACACACACACACACACACACACACACATTTATTTTTTTAAACTTTCAAATAATGTAAGTTAGCACTCCATTAATACAATGTCAACATATATGGTTGCCTAGGAGGGCTGGGTTCTGACCAACATATTTTTATAACAAAATATTATAAAATGTTTTTATACAGCATTTCATTGGAGAATGAATTGTGAATTATTATTATTATTGAGAACGTGTAAAATATTTAAGTTGTGATGCTCTCTACACTGTGTCGGCACATACATATGGTTTGGAGGGCATTTCCTCTGGGTCATATTTCCATAATAAAACATCAGAAAATGTTCTAATGCATGATTTCGTTAGAGAGTGAATTACTCTTGCCCTCTACGTGCTCCTTTTTTTGAGAACTTTTGAAATCATAAAATAATGACACCTCAAAATTGCTTTTTCGGCATATACAGATGCTTTAGAGGGCATTTCCTCTGGGTCATATTTCAATAATAACACATCAGAAAATGTTGTAATGCAGGATTTTGTTAGAGAGTGAATTACTATTGCCTTCAATGTGCTCCTTTTTTTGAGAACCTTTGAAAAAAGAAAATGATGACATGCCCAATATGCTGTTTCGTCACATAAAGCTGCTATTTAGGGCATATTCTCTGGGTCATATGTCCATAATAAAACATCAGAAAATGTTCTAATGCAGGATTTTGTTAGAGAGTGAATTACTCTTGCCCTCTATGTGCTCCTTTTTTTGAGAACCTTTGAAACAAGAAAATTATGACATGCCCAATATGCTTTTTCGGCACATAAAGTTGCATGGTGAGGCAAGTTCTGGGTACCATAATTCCATAATAAAACATCAGAAAATGTTCTAATGTTGGATTTCGTTAGAGAGTGAATTACTCTTGCCCTCTACATGCTCCTTTTTTTGAGAACTTTTGAAATCATAAAGTAATGACACGTCAAAAGTGCTTTTTCGGCATATACAGATGCTTTGGAGGGCATTTCCTCTGGGTCATATTTCCATAATAACACATCAGAAAATGTTCTAATGCAGGATTTCGTTAGAGAGTGAATTACTATTGCCTTCAATGTGCTCCTTTTTTTGAGAACCTTTGAAAAAAGAAAATGATGACATGCCAATATGCTGTTTCGTCACATAAAGTTGCTATTAAGGGCATATTCTCTGGGTCATATGTCCATAATAAAACATCAGA
Source organism: Carassius carassius (assembly GCF_963082965.1). NCBI lineage: Eukaryota > Metazoa > Chordata > Actinopteri > Cypriniformes > Cyprinidae > Carassius > Carassius carassius. The sequence continues at coordinate 30,685,576 of NC_081767.1, read as the reverse complement.
AAATGTTCTAATGCAGGATTTTGTTAGAGAGTGAATTACTCTTGCCCTCTATGTGCTCCTTTTTTTGAGAACCTTTGAAACAAGAAAATGATGACATGCCCAATATGCTTTTTCGGCAGATAAAGTTGCATGGTGAGGCAAGTTCTGGGTACCATATTTCAAGAATAATACATCAGAAAATGTTCTAATGCAGAATTTCGTTAGAGAGTGAATTACTCCTGCCCTCTACGTGCTCCTTTTTTTGAGAACCTTTGAAAAAAGAAAATGATGACATGCCCAATATGCTGTTTCGTCACATAAAGTTGCTATTGAGGGCATATTCTCTGGGTCATATGTCCATAATAAAACATCAAAAAATGTTCTAATGCAGGATTTTGTTAGACAGTGAATTACTCTTGACCTCTACGTGCTCCTTTTTTTAAGAACCTTTGAAACAAGAAAATGATGACATGCCCAATATGCTTTTTCGGCACATAAAGTTGCATGGTGAGGCAAGTTCTGGGTAGCATATTTCCATAATAACACATCAGAAAATGTTCTAATGCAGGATTTTGTTAGACAGTAAATTACTCTTGCCCTCTACGTACTCCTTTTTTTGAGAACCTTTGAAAAAAGAAAATGATGACATGCCCAATATGCTGTTTCGGCACATAAAGTTGCTATTGAGTGCATTTTCTCTGGGTCATATGTCCATAATAAAACATCAAAAAATGTTCTAATGCAGGATTTTGTTAGACAGTGAATTACTCTTGCCCTCTACGTGCTCCTTTTTTGAGAACCTTTAAAATAGAAGAATGATGACATGCCCAATATGCTTTTTCAGTACATAAAGTTACTATTGAGGGCATTTTCTCCGGGTCATATTTCCATAATAAAACATCAGAAAATGTTCTAATGCATGATTTCGTTAGAGAGTGAATTACTCTTGCCCTCTACGTGCTCCTTTTTTGAGAATTTTTGAAATCATAAAGTAATGACACCTCAAAAATGCTTTTTCGGCATATACAGATGCTTTGGAGGGCATTTTCTCTGGGTCATATTTCCATAATAACACATCAGAAAATGTTCTAATGCAGGATTTCGTTAGAGAGTGAATTACTCTTGCCCTCTACGTACTCCTTTTTTTGAGAACCTTTGAAAAAAGAAAATGATGACATGCCCAATATGCTGTTTCGTCACATAAAGTTGCTATTGAGGGCATATTCTCTGGGTCATATGTCCATAATAAAACATCAGAAAATGTTCTAATGCAGGATTTTGTTAGAGAGTGAATTACTCTTGCCCTTTATGTGCTCCTTTTTTTGAGAACCTGTGAAACAAGAAAATGATGACATGCCCAATATGCTTTTTCGGCACATAAAGTTGCATGGTGAGGCAAGTTCTGGGTACCATATTTCAAGAATAACACATCAGAAAATGTTCTAATGCAGAATTTCGTTAGAGAGTGAATTACTCCTGCCCTCTACGTGCTCCTTTTTTTGAGAACCTTTGAAATAAGAAAATGATGACATGCCCAATGTGCTTTTTCGGCATATACAGATGCTTTGGAGGGCATTTCCTCTGGGTTATATTTCCATAACACATCAGAAAATGTTCTAATGCAGGATTTTGTTAGAGAGTGAATTACTATTGCCTTCAATGTGCTCCTTTTTTTGAGAACCTTTGAAAAAAGAAAATGATGACATGCCCAATATGCTGTTTCGTCACATAAAGTTGCTATTGAGGGCATATTCTCTGGGTCACATGTCCATAATAAAACATCAGAAAATGTTCTAATGCAGGATTTTGTTAGACAGTGAATTACTCTTGCCCTCTACGTGCTCCTTTTCTTGAGAACCTTTGAAACAAGAAAATGATGACATGACCAATATGCTTTTTCGGCACATAAAGTTAAATGGTGAGGCAAGTTCTGGGTAGCATATTTCAAGAATAACACATCAGAAAATGTTCTAATGCAGGATTTTGTTAGACAGTAAATTACTCTTGCCCTCTACGTACTCTTTTTTTTGAGAACCTTTGAAAAAAGAAAATGATGACATGCCCAATATGCTGTTTCGGCACATAAAGTTACTATTGAGGGCATATTCTCTGGGTCATATTTCCATAATAACACATCAGAAAATGTTCTAATGCAGGATTTCGTTAGAGAGTGAATTACTCCTGCCCTCTACGTGCTCCTTTTTTTGAGAACCTTTGAAATAAGAAAATGATGACATGCCCAATGTGCTTTTTCGGCATATACAGATGCTTTGGAGGGCATTTCCTCTGGGTCATATTTCCATAATAACACATCAGAAAATGTTCTAATGCAGGATTTTGTTAGAGAGTGAATTACTATTGCCTTCAATGTGCTCCTTTTTTTGAGAACCTTTGAAAAAAGAAAATGATGACATGCCCAATATGCTGTTTCGTCACATAAAGTTGCTATTGAGGGCATATTCTCTGGGTCATATGTCCATAATAAAACATCAGAAAATGTTCTAATGCAGGATTTTGTTAGACAGTGAATTACTCTTGCCCTCTACGTGCTCCTTTTTTTGAGAACCTTTGAAATAAGAAAATGATGACATGCCCAATGTGCTTTTTCGGCATATACAGATGCTTTGGAGGGCATTTCCTCTGGGTCATATTTCCATAATAACACATCAGAAAATGTTCTAATGCAGGATTTCGTTAGAGAGTGAATTACTATTGCCTTCAATGTGCTCCTTTTTTTGAGAACTTTTGAAAAAAGAAAATGATGACATGCCCAATATGCTGTTTCGTCACATAAAGTTGCTATTGAGGGCATATTCTCTGGGTCACATGTCCATAATAAAACATCAGAAAATGTTCTAATGCAGGATTTTGTTAGACAGTGAATTACTCTTGCCCTCTACGTGCTCCTTTTCTTGAGAACCTTTGAAACAAGAAAATGATGACATGACCAATATGCTTTTTCGGCACATAAAGTTAAATGGTGAGGCAAGTTCTGGGTAGCATATTTCAAGAATAACACATCAGAAAATGTTCTAATGCAGGATTTTGTTAGACAGTAAATTACTCTTGCCCTCTACGTACTCTTTTTTTTGAGAACCTTTGAAAAAAGAAAATGATGACATGCCCAATATGCTGTTTCGGCACATAAAGTTACTATTGAGGGCATATTCTTTGGGTCATATTTCCATAATAACACATCAGAAAATGTTCTAATGCAGGATTTCGTTAGAGAGTGAATTACTCCTGCCCTCTACGTGCTCCTTTTTTTGAGAACCTTTGAAATAAGAAAATGATGACATGCCCAATGTGCTTTTTTGGCATATACAGATGCTTTGGATGGCATTTCCTCTGGGTCATATTTCCATAATAACACATCAGAAAATGTTCTAATGCAGGATTTTGTTAGAGAGTGAATTACTATTGCCTTCAATGTGCTCCTTTTTTTGAGAACCTTTGAAAAAAGAAAATGATGACATGCCCAATATGCTGTTTCGTCACATAAAGTTGCTATTGAGGGCATATTCTCTGGGTCATATGTCCATAATAAAACATCAGAAAATGTTCTAATGCAGGATTTTGTTAGACAGTGAATTACTCTTGCCCTCTATGTGCTCCTTTTTTTGAGAACCTTTGAAATAAGAAAATGATGACATGCCCAATGTGCTTTTTCGGCATATACAGATGCTTTGGAGGGCATTTCCTCTGGGTCATATTTCCATAATAACACATCAGAAAATGTTCTAATGCAGGATTTTGTTAGACAGTGAATTACTCCTGCCCTCTACGTGCTCCTTTTTTTGAGAACCTTTGAAATAAGAAAATGATGACATGCCCAATGTGCTTTTTCGGCATATACAGATGCTTTGGAGGGCATTTTGTCTGGGTCATATTTCCATAATAAAACATCAGAAAATGTCAGAGAACCTTTGAAATAAAAAAATGATGACATGCCCACTCTGCTTTGTCAGAATACAGTTGACTAGGGCACATGTTTCTTCAACAGAAATTGCAGTAAAACAAGATTTTGTGCGACAGTTCAATAATGTATGTTTTTAAAATCTTTTACAGTAATGGATACATTTTAATAAAGATCTGAAATGACAAAACCATTACATCACAGCTGCAAACAATATTATCGTGTTCCATTCATACAGGGTATGTTGAAAAAGACATTGTGTAATGCATGGAGTTTAAATAAAAAAAGAACTCTGCCTGAATTAGTCACGTGAATAATTTATTGAAACATACAATACATTTTTACAGAACTATGTATTTTTTCCTTTCATTATTAACTGTTATCTGGAGCATGCCATTTTTTGTGCAACTGTTCCTTTAAAAAATACAACCAATAGCACTGAGGGGGAAGGATTAACAATCACCCGAAATTTTTAAGGTGGAACGGATAGTTCGGCGAATAAGGAGCTGGCGAATAAGGAGCTGGAGTCAGCCTCGTCTCCTCTCATGTCTTTCATAGCCTTGCATTCGCGAGAAGCACCCGGCTGCAGCCTGCAGATCGAGGCGGGGCTGCACCTGGGGAGGGGTTGCACGTGCAGCCCCGCCCCACACCTACTCTGATTGGTTCAATCGTCTTTCATTTACTTACATGATAGGAAATGTGTGCGAAGTTGGTGTAGGACGGAGAATGCTGTTTAAAAAGCTAAAAATGCTGTACAGTTTCATAAAGCCTTCATAATGCACAAAAGAATTAAAAAAAAAAACATTAGCCTGTAACTCGCCATGTCCCTGAAATGGTTGTTTTGTTAAATTAAGCTGATCTTTAAGCTAACATACGAATATAGTAAATTAATTGGGTTGATTATCCACAGTAAGACGATCAGGTCTTCGGATAGAAGAGTGAATTATGAATTGAATGATTTTAGAAAATATGATTATTTCATATCTTCAGAGTATGAGAAAGGAAAATGAAAGGGGTGTATCATTACTGTTTTATTTTATATAGCATGACAAGACAATTATTGTTACATATAATTATCCGTCATGCAGTTGATAAATGACACTGCAATAGTCTAATGTGTCTGCCAATTAAATTTTTATTAAACTTTTAATTTTCTTTACTACAATGCAAAACATAGACTTTTCTCCCCTTTATTTCAGGAAAATATGCTGCTCCTCCATTATTTGAAAGTGAAGAAATCGATAAACTTTTATTTCTATCGGCCAGTGATGATTCTGAAAGGACATACCTGTAACAATTTCATGATAATTGTGCTCTTATTTTAGTGCAGTCTCACAGCCACTGTCAAATATTGAGATAAACTTTATAAAGTATCATCTATTTATATTAAATTGGTATCTTCTCCGATATACATTTTGTGACCATTGAGCCGATTTTTTTCAATCAGCTGGAATGATTCGGGACATTCTACGTTTAATGTGGCTTAATGCATTAAAACAGTCTTTTTAAAAGACCAAACTTAGTAAACAAATTAATAATAAAGCATTCTATTCACTGACAGGCAGATGAGTCCAGAATTAGAATACATACGGTGTACATTTTAGAACATCCTCAGACCTCAGTCATCAAATGAAAAGGCGTCATGCCTCGAACTAAAAGGCTTCAGTCATCGGACAAAACGGCATCGCGCCTCAGACTGAAAAGCTTCAGGTCTCAGGAAAAACGACGTCAGGTGTCAGGTCTCATACAATAAACGTTAGGTATCAGACGAAACGGACTCAGAAAAAAAGTCATCAGACGAAACGGACTCAGGCAAAAAGTCATCAGACTAAACGGACTCGGACAAAAAGTCATCAGACGAAACGGACTCAGGCAAAAAGTCATCAGACAAAACGGACTCGGACAAAAAAGTCATCAGACGAAACGGACTCAGGTGGAATATAGCGTTGCCCCGCCCCATGTGACGTCACGCGCACGCCGTTCACAGGAAGTGGTATATCATGGTTGATTGATGGCAAAAGGAGGTAAGCAGCGTTTGATATTTTATATTTTAACAGTTTTATTCAAATGTTACACTTATTAAGTTATATAGGGAAGATAACATGCTTTTCGAGAGTCTTGTGTGCACGTTTAGAAAGTTAGTTAGCCATATTGCAACTAGCGAGCTTTTATTTTGGACAAGTAGTAAAATTACCCTTACGAAAAATAACCAAGGTTTTACTATCAAAAAACAAAACAAAACAAAAAACAAATGGTCGATATAGTAACCATAGTTTAACCATGGTGTTTGTTGTAAAACGGTGGTTATACAAATGGTACGTTAATCATTACACTAAAAAAACATGTTACTACACTTTTACTATAATAAAACCATGGCCACTTTACGTCTGGGTAAAGCGAATTCTTTCAAGCTATTAGATTGAAATCTTGGTCTAATTATAACATACCTGTATGAGTCTAACACTAGTTGTTGAATTAAATGATTTTGTAAAAACAATGGTTCTGTCTTATAATTAAATATATATTTGTTGTTTCAGTCAATCAAGTTATCGCTGACATTTTCTGGGTAAGCGTGACCATGCTGAGCAGGACCATTGCCTGGATCCAGTACCCATTTAGATGTCCATGCAACAAATAAGCTCCTCCATGCCAGAGAATTACTGTTTGTTCAATCCAAACCTGCATGTCATCCTGGACTGTACAGAAATCTGCTGTGAAAGCCCTACATCACTGAAACTCCACTCTGAAGTTATAAGTGCACTACCACATTCAAAGGTCTGGTAGGCGTAGCTCTGTGTGGTGCAGTGGAGATGTGGTTATGGCAGACAAGGGGTTCACTATTGAAGATATGCTCTCCAGTGTTGGTGCTAGACAGATCATTCCATCTTTCAAATGTGCCAAGCAGTTCAGCAAACAGGACTGTGAAAAAACACAGGCCACTGCACGCCTCAGACTTCTGGTGGAAAGGGTGATTAGAAGGGTCAAGGAAATACACATCTGGGATTCTGTTGTGCCACTCACCTTGTCAGGAACTATTAATCAGATCTGGCATAATTGCTGTTTTATGGTTTATTATCAGGGACCAATGTTTCTTGAGCAGTGAATGTATATTAGTATATTAGATTTTTAAGAATGACTGATTATTACAATAGTAGTGTTACAGTGTTAACATTTGATAGTAGTTTTTTATTTATTAATTTTTTTTTAACCTTTTCAGTTAGTTGCAGTGCATACCTTTAATACCTACCATCATTAAATGTTTTTACTTTTTTTTTATTGTAATGTAAAATTTTATATTTTGTATAATGAAATTATTTAAATAAAATGTCCCTGAAAATAATTTGAGACAATGAAATTAAAAGTATTTTTATATTAACTCATGAAAAAATCTTATTTGTTATATCATACAATGTATCAAATGTTAATATACACAACTAGTAAAAGAATATGCATATCATATTCATTACAGAAGATTTAATACAAAACAAAGTATTCACCTCGGTATGTACATATTTCTGATTAATAGCAAGTACAATATATATTTATTGTTATAATTTGTTATGTATCTAATATGTTACAAAAGATCTACTACAAAATATGCTACATACTACTCAACTACATAAAGTATATATTTACTATGAATGTAAAAATAAATCTTAGGTTCATACTATAATATGAACAGAATCTGTCCATTCATACCACTGATACACATCCAGGTAAACGTTATAATAGTACTTTCATTGATGCTATGAAGGCATCATCTCGCCAGATCATCTGTATTATGAAATCTGATTTTGTCTCAGTCACAAAGTCACACCAGAGTAGACCAGTGTCTGCAGTCTGACCTTCTACCTGCCAGTACTACTTATGGGTCGCTTTAAGTTTGGCTAGTCCTCTTTGAATTTTCATAAATGGAGCCTGAGCAATGTTTTCAGCATAGGTGCTTTTTACCTCCACTAGTCCAAACTGGAATGTTTCAGATGGATCATGCACTCGTCCGTCTGGACTATTTTAAAATGACAGCCAAACTGAAAACCAAGCACAGGTAGTGGGGGAAAATTAACATCAGGAACACCTGCAGCTATAGGGGGACATTGGTATGAAAGTGGACTGCCAAGAGGTACAACTCTACTTTTGACATGCCCTCAAGTATGTGTGGCAGCAAAGGCTTGGGATTAATCTGAATTAGTTTTGCACCAGAAGCCAAGACATCAGCATCTGGAAGGGGACCTAAAGAAATGAACACAAATGATGAGTCGTGAAGACATTAAGATATAGCTGTGTGCACACAGACAAACAAACAGAGTTGTGAATTACCCGTGTAAGCCTTTTATGGGGTAGAATTGATTCCATTCTTCCCAACTGATTCTGGTTTCAGGACACACAGTTCACTCACTGCCTCTGGATGAACTCCCTTAATATAAAACGACAAAGTAATAGTTAAAGATCGTTTACTGATCTTGGGTGGTTTTAATTTATATATTTGTTACTTAATCTGCACTCTCGTTCATTATTAGTCTATGATGTTTAAATGTTTACATATATACTTTCTTTGAGTTAATAGTGTTCTTACCAATGCAGAAAGGAAAAATACATGCCTGTGCTCTTGGACGATGCCATCTCTGTGGCTAACTTGATTTTATTCATCTTCTTAGATGCGTTTCACTGCAAGATAAAAGCATTAGATGCTGTTAACATTTTTTTTTTTCATTTGTACAAGGATATTGTATAACATCAGTGAAGAAGTACATTATCGATTAAACTTAACGGTAACACTTCCTATGAAGCCCGTATTTAAAACTCATTATAATGCCATAAGAATACTCTTATAATTTATGAATAATGTATTAGAAAAAAAACTTTGTAATATGTCATATCATCTCATGAGTAATCATAACAGTTTTAATGTGTTATAATGTAAGTATAATTTACTTATTTGTGGTTATAGCATTTAAGATTATGATTTATAATACGCAATGAATATAATGCATCCACTTAACTTACAACAGAATGTTTCCCTTATATATAATACAAGTCTCATATCTTGGCATTGTTGTTTTGTTACTTTACTCAAAGCAGGCAAATTCCATTATAAATAACTACAACAATAATAATGAAAATAAAAATATTATTTTTCATTAAACAGCCATCATATCAAAAATCTGATCAGATGAATGTGTAATATGTAATACTTTTGATTTTAACTATATTTATTGTAATATCAATAAGATAGTAAGATATTGTATATATTTTAAATAAATAATGTCAAGATATAAGACTTATAAACCATTATAAGTCATGTGGATTTAGCATGGTGTATATTGCGTGTTATACATAATCATACTCATAAAAGTTACATCCACAAATAAGTAAGTTTTATACGTACAATTGTTATGATTATTTATGAGATGAAACAACAAAGTTTTTTCTATATATAATGCATTGTGGTTTTATTATAATAAATGTGTAGTAACTTTTTTTAGTGTAATGATTAACGTACCATTTGTATAACCACAGTTTTACTACAAACACCATGGTTAAACTATGGTTAGTAGCAAAATCATGTTAATCTGTGGATACCATGATTTAACTATATCGACCATTTGTTTTTTGTTTTGTTTTGTTTTTTGATAGTAAAACCATGGTTATTTTTCGTAAGGGTAACTTTACTACTTGGCCAAAATAAAGCTCGCTAGTTGCAATATGGCTAACTAACTTACTAAACGTGCACACAAGACTCTCGAAAAGCATGTTCTCTTCCCTATATAACTTAATTAGTGTAACATTTGAATAAAACTGTTAAAATATGAAATATCAAACGCTGCTATCTTTTGCTACTCTTTTTGCGGTATTCTGTTGCAAAACTCACTTGTGCACTTGTATATGCAGATGTGAGAGAGCAGAGCTGGGGGCGGGGCTTTGGTGCGAATGAAGACATTTTATTGCAACAGAATAAAAGAGTAGCAAAAGTCAGAGCGCTAGGATTTGAACTTGTACTTCCAGATCTGAGAGGTTGTAAGTGCCGACTTGACGTTGTGCAGCGAAACTGGTGTTTTGATCATTGTCTGTGTGTGCAAATTGAAAGATTCAGCTTTTCACATCAGAGCTGTGAGTGTTAATTTTAACTTACAAATACAAATATTAATATGACAAGTTCTCACATTCAGATCTTCAACCTCTCGAGTTTAGCTACTGATTTACCTCCATATCTATCTATCTATCTATCTATCTATCTATCTATCTATCTATCTATCTATCTATCTATCTATCTATCTATCTATCTATCTATCTATCTATCTATCTATCTATCTATCTGTCTGTCTGTCTGTCTGTCTGTCTATGTGTGTGTCTGTGTGTGTGTGTGTGCTCTTGTTTTTGTGACATATCAGGACACAACTCTGTATAATGACATGGGTATGACACAGGTATTACAAGGAGAGGGTGATTTATGAGGACATAACCCATGTCCCCATTTTTCAAAACGCTTATAAATCATACAAAATGAGTTTTTTTTTTTGAGAAAGTAAAAATGCACAAAGTTTCCTGTGAGGGTTAGGGTTAGTAGGTTTGGTGAAGGGCGATAGAATATACAGTTTGTACAGTATAAAAACCATTACGCCTAAGGGATGTCCCCACTTTTCACAAAAACAAACATGTGTGTGTGTGTGTTGATGTCTTGGAAATACTCGGACCCAAATGCAAAAATGCAATGACCCCTACTGGTCAAAAAGGCATTTGCAACAGTTTGACAGAAATTATTGCTGTCCAGTGCAAATACTTTAAACATTATTATTATTAAACTGAGAAAATAAAACCGAGACATTCTTTTTGTAATGTCTACAAAAACCATATAAAATAAATTCGAAATAATATAAAAATACGACAATAATTTAAAAACATTTAAAACTTAATTGTTGACAACTTAATTGTTGGAAAGTGAAGACCAACATTAATCATTAAAATAATAACAACAACAACAACAGTACTAACGATTTTAATGAATTTAATGAATGAATGAATGAATGAATGAAGGAAGGAAGGAAGGAAGGAATTTATTTCATGGATTATTATTATTATTTTATTTATATATTTTTTTACATAAAATAAGATAACAAAAAAAAAATGTCCAGTGCACTCAGATTTCGGCGTGAATACTGGGATTACATTTTAAAAAGAACTGAGAATAGAGCCAATTTAGTTGACCATGATCAGAAAACCACGTGGGCGTTTTAGAAAATATCTGAAGTTATGAATAATTATGACATCACTGCCCTGAGTGCGAGTGCAGCAGGAAGTGACGCCAAGACTTCCACGGTGGCTACTCTCTTCTTACGTGGCAACGCGTCAAGCGACCGCGAGACAACGAGCACAAAGAGACAGAATATTCATTAAAACACATTCTCACATTTTCTTTACCGTTTCGCTCGTTGTTAGGCATTAGTATTTCTCTTAAATCACCATGGGTCTGACCATCTCGTCGCTCTTTGGGAGACTTTTCGGCAAGAAACAGATGAGAATACTGATGGGTGAGTGTTTCAAGCACATAGTCTTTCTGATGTGTTTCTGTGATGAATATTCAGTTTTGAGCCAAAAGGGGTAATATTTGAGTGTAAGATTAAATGACATGAAAATTGTTGATTTTTATTAACTTACGGATTGAAATTCAGCAATTAATGTGATATTTCTTGGGCAGTGGCTATTGTTAGCTTGCTAGCTTCAGATAGAGCTTGTATGAATAACTATGTAATCAGAAATAAATCACAACCCTGTAATGAATCTGACAGCTAAAGCTTTTTTTCTTCTGTGTTTTATTTTTCAGTGGGTTTGGACGCTGCAGGTAAAACCACAATACTTTACAAGCTGAAGCTGGGAGAAATTGTGACCACTATCCCTACTATAGGTGAGATTACTCCATTATTACTGTCATTGTTCCTTGATTATTTTATAATAACTTAATGTGTGACTAATGTCAATATGTTTAAAGATTCCAATCATTTTGATGACCAATATCTCTGTCACTGCCTCCATATTTATAGATTTATTGAGGAGAAATTGCACTTGATGATGATTAGAAGTAATCATTTGTGTGATTTATTATTTATAAAAAAACATAACTGGTAGACAAAAGTTTGGAATAAGAATTTTTTTTTATGTTTTGAAAGAAGTGTCTTCTACTAACCAAGGGTGTATTTATTTAATCCAAAACCGTAGTAATGTGAAATATTACCATTTTAAAATAACTTTTCTATTTGAATATATGCTGAATTTTCAGTGTCACATGATCCTTCAGTAACCTTTTCCAGCATTGATCACTTATATAATATATGACAGCATATATAATAAAACGAAATTCTTGACATTAAACTTTTTTATTTTTTTATTCAAAATGTATCAGAATATTTGAAAATACAGTGTATTTTATCCATTGATAAGTGTTACAGTAGGTATTGGAGCTGACATAAGTGCTGTTAATATACCTGTCCTTAAGCCCCGCCTTAAAAAAAACTTCTGTTGCTCTATGCCGCATTATGATAATATGGTAAAACTGTTTCAGGTGCACTTTCACTTTGTTTCTTAGTGAACTATAGTAACTGAGGGACCAAAGTGTCAATTAGACACAGTCATAATCTGATGGCGATAATTGAACCGCCAAATATCAACCAGTGAACTGCTCTGGATGATATATTTGTGTATCACAAATCTCATTGTAGCCAGTCAAAAATACTTTGATATTATGATGCATCTTGTTTTTTTTTTTGCTGCATGTGGACAGGTTTTAATGTAGAGACCGTTGAATACAAGAACATCTGCTTCACTGTGTGGGATGTTGGCGGTCAGGACAAGATTCGTCCTCTCTGGAGACACTATTTTCAGAACACACAGGTAAGATCTTTATTTAGAGCCATTTACCTGGCCAAAGTGCCTCTTTGCTGTTTCTGAAAGCATTTATTCAAAACAATTTATAATAGACCAGTTATAGGGACCATGCCCTTTGAGAATCCTGGTGTGAAATCTCTCTTTAGAGTTCAAAAATATTAGTTGAGGTGCACTGTAATCTTTGTAATCAGGTGCTTTTGAGAATATTATTCATTTGAAGCATCTTAATGATAATTTTTTATTCCTTTGTCCTCAGGGTCTGATCTTTGTGGTGGACAGCAATGACAGAGAGAGAGTGGCCGAATCTGCAGAGGAGCTTTCTAAAATGGTAAGAACTGCTCTAAAGCATTCAGTTTAATTTTTAGATATTACATAAAATCTGTATAATGCTCAAGAACCTGTCATCTGTAGTGACCTAATGCTGGGTACACACCAAAATATTTTTTTTTTACATCTTTATAAGATTTTCAAAATTTGATAGACCACAAACATGAGGATAAAAAAAAAATCCTAGATTTAACCATTTTGCTCCTATAGTGTGTGGTGTTCCATGATGTGACAGACACACCACACATGAACAGATTTTCAACCAGAGTCTCGATTGGACCCAGGAAATCTCGCAAAATCTCACGAGACTCCAAATTATGCAGGGCGTACGATATGCAGAAAGAAATTGCAATGATAGTGTTTGGAATGATTTTCACATAAAATACACGACACGTTGTATAAACATTTGTGCTGTTGCCACAAATCAACAAGCTGATCCTCCATCTCTGCTGTCCACATCAATTTCACTTTTCAGCTGCGCCATGAATGCTTCCTTCTACCATCATCTAGCTTTCTGATTGGATATTGTTTCGTTTCATGTGATCACGTGCGCACGTTTGTCCTCCGGGTTCCCCCCACACATCAGGATGTCAGATCGTAAATATTAAACATGTTTAATGATTCGCGATCGGGGCGGCTCCGACGTTCTTCCGATCAGGTTCGGACACTCTTAACACACCTCACACCAAGAGAAAATCTGATGAGATAATCTGTAGAACCATCAAGATAATTGGGAAATAGCTAGGATTGTTGGAAGGGGGGAAATCGGGCCCAAATCAGCCCGATTATCTTTAGGTGTGTACCCAGCATAAACTGAGATCAAATGTATTTACATTTGCATTCATGTACTTGGTGGAGAAAAGACATGACACTTGTGTTTGACATTTTAACACTCATGTTGTGTTCTGGTCGTTTTGACTAGCATCCCAAATGCTAGTTAATTGCATTGGACTAAAACTTACTGAGACATTCTGGAAATGTTAACATTTTTTTAATTGCAAATATACTAGGTATTTAACATATGTTGGGTGGCCGGCAACTCATGCCTTCTCCCTGCCATTCTTATCGTTGAGCTCTGTAAATTGTCTTGATTTATTGAACTTTTTTTCATTTATACAGTTGCAAGAAGATGAACTGAGGGATGCCGTGCTTCTGGTTTTTGCAAACAAACAGGATCTGCCTAACGCCATGGCCGTCAGTGAACTCACAGACAAACTTGGACTGCAAAGCCTACGCAGCAGAACGGTACACGCACACTTAACTCGATTGACTCTAGCCTGCAATTGCTTAAACATTGACTGCATTTTAATTGTCTGTTGTCTGCTTCTACAGTGGTACGTTCAAGCAACCTGTGCTACACAAGGCACCGGACTCTATGAAGGACTGGACTGGTTATCAAACGAGCTCTCCAAACGCTAGTGAGCCTGCTGATAGTAGCGAGATGTGTGTGTGTGTACTTTAAAAAGATGGAGTGTGCCAGTTGATAGACTCTGTTTTGAAGAACTTGAGTGAGTGTGTGTGTGTGTGTGTGTGTGTGTGTGTGTGGAGGGGCTATCAAGTGTTCAGCATCATGTCTAATCTATCTGATCTGTCTTTTTCTATGCTGTATTCTTACTAATGTTCTTTTAAATATTTTTCTTACAATCTTTTTTTTTTTTCATGACTGTAAGATAATGCTTTAATTGCACGTTTACTTGTTAACTGTGAGAGCATTATGGCACAACAGAAAGGAAGTTTGGGAGGAATTCCAGGTCGAGGCGACCCTCTCGTTTGAGTTTGGAGTAGTTGTAGCTTAAGAGCGAGTTAAATGCCAGAAAGAAGCCGTTGTGCACTGACGCTCACTCCGAGATCCCTGTTGCAGTGCTGCCTAACTCGACTAGTGAGTCGCAGGATTCGCAGCTCCATGAACATTCCACTTCATGGCAGTTAATTTGATTCCAGGGGGTTGTTTTCCAAAGTTACACATTAACTTTTGTTGCAAGACCTCCTAAGTCTTGTTCCTGGGACTCTGCCACCAACGGATTCTTTGGAACAAAATGGTACATGAAGTATTGACCGCAATAAGGAGTCATCTGTGATTGATTAGCCTAATGATCTCTGTTTAATACCTCCACTGAACAATATGTGAGTAAATGTTTTAGTTGAAAGCATTTGAACAGATCATTGTACCTTGCTTTATTTTTCTGAGGTGGGTTGGACATGGTAGATTGGACCAAGATGAATCGTTTCTTCAATCTGCTGCTCCATGTTTCTTTTCTCTTTTCATGTCAAACGGCTGTATGTATGTATGCTGGCACCTTTAATATCAGCGATGGAGGTGCATTAGGTGAGAATCTTGTATGGGACGCTCCAGTAAACCAATAAGGTCCTCATTTCCTTCGCAGGATTTTATGATCTTGTACACTTCCCTACTGCGGCAACTGCCCTACTCTTGCTCAGACTGTGCCACAAGGTCCACCCCTGTGAGAAAATAAAGATCTGGTATAAACTAAATCGATACTTTGTATGCTGGTTTTTCATTTATATACTCTGGTGACATACCTCTGGAATTTTCCATTCTTAAAGGAATAGTTCCCCCCAAAATTGTATTTAGCTGTAGGGGAGTTTGTTTAAATTTTGTCAGAACAGATTTGGAAAAATGCAGCATTGCATCACTTGTTCACCCCTGGATCCTCTGCAGTGAATGGGTGCAGTCAGAATGAGAGTTCAAACTGCTGATAAAAACATCACAGTAATCTACAAGGTAATACACAGGACACCAGGGACCCTTCTTTGTACCTAGCTTAATACATCTGATACATTTAAATTCACGATTTCTAGTATTTGTACGTGATTTAATTTTTTTTATTTCAATGCTGTAATTAGCAATTCATTTAAATTTATCTTTGAAAAAGATTTGTCACGTGACTGCATTAATTAAAATTGACTTAATGGTCAAATTTTCGCTCCATCAAGCCACTCAATTAATGCACAACTCAGATGAACTGTACAGCATGTGTGTAAGACTCCAATACAATTCTAAAGTAAATAGAAAACTGTGTCTATAGTAATGTAGACGACACAATATTATATTTATTTTTTTAAAATATTTTTTCCAGTTATTTATTGTAAACATTTAATGTAAATACAATATAAATGACATTGTACATTTTAAAGAAGCATTACAACATATTTTGGCACTGGCCTATAGCTCAACCCTTATGGATCAATAGTACATTTCACAAACTTCTGATATTGCACGTATTGTTAGAGATTAATTTTGGTGGTTTATTTAAAACTTTCTGCATGTGGTCCAAACACATTTTAGTAAATAAAATAATTATTCTGGCTCCTCTAGCATATATCATTTACGAAATCGCAACAATAGAATAATGAAGGCTGTCAAGAAGCCAACTGTTTAAACTATTTTTAACTGTAATACGTAAGAACCCAAGTACTTTCTCATATCCGTCACACCTTCGACTGACATATTTAATTTAAAAATGTTTTTAAATGGCAACACAATGTATAATATTACAGAAACAATAATTATAATTATTGTATTATTATTAATAATAATAACAGTATGTGAACCTGTCTGTATCATTATGCTCGGTTTTCTTCTTCACGTGAAGTTAGACAAGCTTTCTGTTCTAAAATGTGTTCACCGGAAGTGGCTTGGCGTCATTTCTTCCACGGCGGCCGTGACGTGGCATTACGCAAGCGCACAGCCGAAAAGGTTTCCTGACACTCGACGAGCATCACACCGAAAATCTTCAGACATTAGGATAAACCCCGTAGTTGTAGGCGATTTGTGTCTTTCATCATGGGCCTGACTATCTCCTCGATCTTTAGCAGGCTGTTCGGGAAGAAACAGATGAGAATTCTCATGGGTGAGTGTTAAGTCTTCATGCTAGCTAAGATAGCGGCGTTAGCCAACTTTCGCAGTTCTGTCATTCTCCGGAATATAACCGATTAAATACAAAGGCTTTAGCGGATTCCTTGCTTTAATTCAAAGTATGCTTTTCTTTACCATGCAGAGACACGGCTAAGTCAAGTGGATGTTTATTTACCTACTAAAATATCTTGCGATATGATCCCACCAGATTTTGAATAAATGAATTTGGGAATAATTTAGACTATTTGAATAAGACTTAAAATAAATACAACTTAGAATAAAGACTAAAAGGTATCTATGTATGTATGTATATATATATATATATATGTATATGTGTGTATATATATATATATATATATATATATATATATATATATATATATATATATATATATATATGTGTGTTTATATATGTATGTATGTATATATATATATGTGTGTGTGTGTGTGTGTGTATATATATATATATATATATATATGTGTGTTTATATATGTATGTATGTATATATATATATGTGTGTGTGTGTGTGTGTATATATATATATATATATATATATATATATATATATATATATATATATATGTGTGTTTATATATGTATGTATGTATATATATATATGTGTGTGTGTGTGTGTGTGTATATATATATATATATATATATATATATATATATATATATATATATATATGTGTGTTTATATATGTATGTATGTATATATATATGTGTGTGTGTGTGTGTGTGTGTGTGTATATATATATATATATATATATATATATATATATATATATATATATATATATATATATATATATATATATATATATATATATATATATATATGTGTGTGTATATATATATATATATATATATATATATATATATATATATATATATATATATATATATATATATTTATTTATAATGTATGTGTATATACATGTGTGAAATATATGTATATGTATGTATGTGTAATGTTTGTATTTTTGTAGTTTTTCTGTACTGTAATTTTTCTGTTTTATTTTCGTATGCGTAATTGTTTAAATTTGATTTGAATGAAAGCACATGGCTGATACTAGTGTTTATATATATTAGTGTACTTTTCATTTTATTATTTATAAATAATATAGTACAGTTTAAATCATGCTCTAGTTTATGATTGTACATAAAGTAGTATGCTATAGAGTAATATGTTTTAGGTACATATTTATGTTTATATTCTAGTGAGGTATGTTTATATCCTTGGCCATTTAAGGACAGGAGCTATTGGTTGAGTTTTTAAGAGAATGGACTGCTGTTTCTGTCTTATATTTTTATACTTTTTAATATAAATATATTTTATAATAAATATATTTTTATATATTTTTAAATACTTGCTGTTTTACAGTGGGGCTGGATGCTGCCGGCAAAACCACAATACTGTACAAACTCAAACTTGGAGAAATTGTGACCACCATTCCAACCATAGGTAAGAGGACAGGACTGGTTTTGATTTGACTGTGATCTCGAAGCAGTTCTCATGGGTAGATTGAGGTCATTGTCTTGTGTTGTGTTCTGAGTCATACGAGTATTTTATCTTCCACCCAGGGAATTTTTCAGAATTTGTAGTACGTGTCTCCCTTTATGATATGCTAACTTCTACTGGTTGTTGTCAATCATGTGGTTTCAGTGATTGCTTGACTGTCCTGTCTTACACCACTACAATATTTAGCCAGTGTTTCATGAAAAAGCAGAACTATTCCACTCAGTGTACTTTGTCACTGTATTTCTTTGAGCAGGTTTTAATGTAGAGACTGTTGAATATAAGAACATCTGCTTCACCGTGTGGGATGTGGGTGGCCAGGATAAAATTCGTCCTCTCTGGAGACACTATTTTCAGAACACACAGGTAAGATCTTGATGAGTATTCAGGCTCACTTATTATAGTCCTTGAAGAGACTTATTGCTCTTTCTGTTTTTCCCTTTGTCCTCAGGGTCTGATCTTTGTGGTGGACAGCAATGACAGAGAGAGAGTGGCCGAATCTGCAGAAGAGCTTTCTAAAATGGTAAGCATATATCTTTGTGATCTTTTGAAATGGCATTGAATCAGGACATTTGTGGAAGTGTTTTTTTTCCGCTTAATGTGGTTGAGTTACCTCATCTGTGTCTTTTCCTGTGTGTTTGTTCAGTTGCAGGAAGATGAACTGAGGGACGCCGTGGTGCTGGTTTTCGCAAACAAACAGGATCTGCCTAACGCCATGGCTGTCAGTGAACTCACAGACAAACTTGGACTGCAGAATCTACGCAGTAGAACGGTACACAGTAACACCAGCATGCACTACCTATTTTCTAGTTTCAACAGAGCCAGCCTCTGATTAAACAGCACAATATATGATTAACTTTTAATTAAAGTGAATACACTACCGGTCAATAGTTTGGGGGCAGTACGATTTTTTTATTTTTAAAGACATTTATTATGCTCACAAGGCTTTATTTGATCAAACATACAGTTAAAACAGTAATATTGAAAAAAAACAACAAATTTAATTTAAAATAACTGTTTTCTATTTGAATACATTTTTTAAATGTCATATATTCCTGTGATGAAAACTGAACGGGTACAGTGTGTTTACATGACATTTTAAAAAAATGTTTTTTTTTTTCTTGAGAGCAATTCTCTTCTCTGTCTGGGCTTCTTTGCAGTGGTATGTCCAAGCGACCTGCGCTACACAGGGCACTGGACTCTATGAAGGACTGGACTGGTTATCCAATGAGCTCTCCAAACGCTAGTGAGCCTATTAGAGGTGAGATGGTGCATATGAACCAATGGAAAGGCTAGAGACTCCTCTTAGAATATTTAAGTGTGTGAAACAGCTGGAAACTGGGGAGAAACCATCAAACACTCTGCGGCTGTCTTAGCTTTCTTTTTCTACAATATACTTCTCTGCCCAAGTCTATTGATTTCATTTCTTATTATTATTGTTTTAAATCCAAAAAATTTTGTGTGAGGTAAAATGTTTTGAGGGACCTTCCTTCGCTGTGGCTTTTTCAGTTTCTCATGCAAAGCCAAAAACACTGGAGCCTCTGATCAGTTAACAGGGTTATTGGTTTTGCTTTAGTTTGATCAGCGTTGTTTATCTGTGGATTTGTTGTCAAACTCACTGGAGAATCTCTGGGGTTAGTAATATTTCAGAACTGGACTTTATCTGTGGAGTTGCTTGGCGAATCAACGCCATGCCTGTTCCGTCAGTCCTTATAGATAAGACGCTGTGTAAAGTTTGTTAAATTATATTATCCACTGTAGTGCCATGGAGTCCTGTGGTCCTTCTAAATATTATCCTTGTCTGCATGAGTTTACTTCATTCTGGATCTTGGTTGAAATTCTCCTCATCAACAGCACATGGCATGAAATGGTTAAGTTTCTATTACTAGGTTAGAGCCCCCCCAGAGTTAAAGGGAACATGATATTCTTCGATGCAATTCAGTTCTTTCCATTTAGAATTTAAAATTGAAATCAATTGATGTGTTTTATGTTCGTCATGCCATGTGGAATGATTTGCTCAGGCGTGTTTCTTGAGCTTCACATTATTTATGTCTGGATCTGAAAGAAAATTTTATGTATTGATGAATTCCAATTCTGGTTCTAAAAATTCTAAAATTGTTTGCTTTCCTAAATGGATGTGTAACGGATGCAATCTATTTTACCCTATTATCATGACAAATTTGTTTGTGTATTATATATTATGTATGATATTGTTTTAGAATAAAACATAATCATGAACTTATTATTGTGTTGAATGTCAATCTATTTTGCTCTTTAAATGCAGACTTTAAATTCAGATGTTCCAATTTTGGGGAGCGACAAATAGTAATTGATTTGTGTTTTCACCCATTCAAGACCCATTTCACCCATTCAATGTTGAGCATAATTTTCTCAATAACAGACAAATCAGAAAATGTCTCAGTTGTACTGTAGGTTGTAAGTTGCATTACTGCATCAATCCAGCAGATGGCAGCTGGAATTAACAACTTCAGTCAATTGAACAGTATCAAAAATGGCTGCACTCTGCTCCGGGTGTGTGTTGGTTCACTACTCACTGCTGTGTGTGTGCATTTGGATGGGATAAATGCAGAGCACCAATTCCATAAATAGGGAACACCATACTTTGCTACTTGTTGTTATTATATATATATTTATATATATATATATATATATATATATATATATATATATATATATATATATATATATATATAATATATATAATATATATCTAGCTAGCTTTAGAGTCCCGGTTTTCAGTACAGTTCGGTATGTGCTAAGTTTATGGAAAAACTATACTTTCTAATAAAAAAAAGAAGAATATTCTATCCAACTACAAGCAACAGCACAAATAAATACAATAAAGATAATAATAAAAACATGATTTTCAGTGTTTTTTTTTTTTAGGTAGGTCTAGCATAAATAATCAAATGTAAAATAGCATTGCATATTGGACTGTATAAAATTAAAGATTATTCTTTATTAAAGTGAGAGATTTCTTTGTTGCTGTTCGATTAATATAAAGACTTGTTCATCTTTATATTTTGTGTTCATCTTCAGTTCTCTCTTCACAGCAGTTCAGTCAGTGTACTGTTTGAGTAAATGAATTACTCCGGGATATTGGTTTGTTTGAACTCAGAGGTAGTGTCAGCCACATTAAAAAAGTTAACAGCTTAAGTCATTTGTGGATTAATGCGTATTGGAGACGTGAACAGTTTCAAATGATTCAGTTCGATTTGGTGAACTGGTTCAAAAAGATCCGGTTACATTGAACCAGATATGACAAACTGCTTTGTTTTGAACTGTCTTACAACAGACACGGAAGAGAAGACAATGCTGAATAAAGTTGTAGTTTTTGCTATTTTTAGACCAAAATGTATTTTCGATGTTTTTAAAAATTCTAACCGACCCTCTGATGTCAGATGGACTACTTTGATGATGTTTTTCTTACCTTTCTGGACATGGACAGTAGACCGTACACACAGTTTCAATGGAGGGACTGAGAGCTCTCAGACTAAATCTAAAATATCTTAAACTGTGTTCCAAAAATAAACGGAGGTCTTACGGGTTTGGAACAACATGAGGGTGAGTTATTAATTACATAATTTTGATTATTGGGTGAACTAACCCTTTAAGACCAAAGAAAACTTTGCTTTAAAAAAAACAAAAAACGTGTATGTGAGATATTTTCGTTTGGTAGGTATATTGTATGTACAGACTGCCAGACTCAGCGTTATATAATTAGGCTTACTATGAATCGTGAATCTATCCACTGATGTGTTAATGACACTTAATAAGGATTAGACACCAATCGCTGGGTCAGCTTTGAGGCATGAACATGTTTCTGAATGCAGCATAGCCATTTTAGATTCTCTCTACATGTTTATTATGGAATCTACATGTAAACATTTAAGTTTTTAACCCTTTCTTTGGATGGAGCCACATGGGTAAGTCAGTTTTTGTCTGGCAGAATTATCAAAAAATAAAAGTACAGGGCCATGAATATATCAAGAGGCTTAAAATGTAGGTCAGCTATCATGGCGATGGCGCAGTTATTAATTATTGTGTGTTAGCGTGACTGCTGTACTGTTATTTTGATCAATTTCTTGACATGTTGGTTTGTAGGTGGAATTTGATTTGTCACTTACTGCATGTTTTCTATCTCTTTGCCATATTCCTCAGCTGATTTCCCAATGCACAGCTCATCCACAAAGCAGCCTGCTAAATGTTAAGCCATTAGTGCATGTAGACCCAGGCATTTGCTGTTAGTTTCTCTTCTGTCCTCCATGACGCCGCAGGTTCCAGTACCCAGACCATCATATTCTCAAGCCAGGGAGAGTCTAGTGAAGGCTATTCCCTCTAAGATCATCTGTCTTTTCGCCTGTGGGGGGAGAGACTGCCGATATGAGGGTCCGGCGTGCTGGAGCACGAGCCAACAGGCCATTAAAGGTGTCTTCTCTAGCTGGTGAGGTCTACAGTGTTTTTATTGTCTGAATGATTTAGGCGACATCCACATTAATCTTGATGTATTTGAAAATTACGTTTTCCATCCACACTAGCATTTTTAATCCAGAAGTTGCTCATACTGATATGTCTGAAAACACTTAAATGATCTTGCTGCGAATGCATAAAGTGTCATAAATGCTCAGTGAGATAATATAGAGACTTTCCAGACATGATAAAGGTCTCATGATGTTCTTCTGGCATGATCATTTTATTAGCAAATATCCATCATAGACCTTAATCAGGTTAGACACCACTTTGTATTGAATACAGATGAAAATGAGTCCATGAAGAATAGGCTTAGCTTAGTCTTTTTAATGGCGCACACACTGTATAAAGGTCTTACGTCATGTAATTTTCAAAACTTTAGTTTTAAAGTTTAGCTAAATGGGGTTTTAGTTTTTTTGGAAATAAGTTCCGTCAGCAATCGGTATATTGTTAAACAAAAGTTTTTTTTTATTCCCTCAGTCTCGTTTTCATTCCGGTCAAAAAATTAAATATGGTGCTATTACTGTGACTAAGATCTATGTATTGTCTAAAAACGCAACTGTCAATTACGAGTACAGCAATATAACGAGTAAATATTCTGTCTTTGCAGGAATGTATTTAGAACATTTTGCAAAGCAAAAATTTTTTCAGCAACATGATTATTAATCAAATAGCAGGCACAACAACCATCTTCGCATGCCGCTGTTTCCACAGTCCACAAATGCAGAATGAAAACAGTGTTTCCAAATTTACACACTTGGGAAAGCGTCTTCAAAAAGCTGTTTTTGAGTGTGGATGAAAGGCCAAAAAATATATATATATAGAAATTTTCGAATTGATCCAGATCAAAGTGGACGTATATCCTAGTGTTAGAAGAGAGACCAAACAAACAGGAATACATGTAAATATGTGAGAGAACCAGTGACATCAAACCTGTCAGATTTGAACTGAATGTGAGTGAGAATGAGAAACTGTTCCTTTAAAAATAATGTTTAATATAATGTTTCCCTGTTTCTTTGCCTTACAAAAATAGCCATGTATATATTCACTGGATGTGTTTATCACTTTGTATTTAGGGTGACCGATGACATCATTGCGTTGGCACGACCTTCTACATATCTCATCAAGAGATACTGCATCATAGAGCAGTTCAAACAGTGAGTGTTATTTAATACAGGCTTTGTTTAAAAGATGTTTAATATTTACTTGAGCTCTGCAGTGGGGCAGGGTGTGTGTGTGTGTGTGTCTGTTTCTGGTTAATAATTGATAGTGTGCGTATGTGTGCGTACCCTTGTGTACTTGCTTTCAGGTTAAACATCAAATCCATCATTAATATGCAGCTTCCCGGGGAACATGCTCACTGCGGCCCTCCTCTGGACCCTGGCAGTGGCTTCACATATTCTCCTCAGATCTTTATGGACAGCCAAAGTGAGCCAAAGTCATGAACTTCTAATAATAGTGTGAACCTCTTGCAAAATCTATCCAGCAGATGTCTGTTTCATATTACGCCCTAGAATAATAATAATAATAAAAAAAACGAATAAAACAACATTAATAATACTTTGAAACATGATATAAGAAACTGAAGATGTTTTGCATTGTGTCACTCCTAATTCTCATTACCATATTAAGTTTTAAATACACTACTGTACAAAAGTCTGTGGTTGGTCAGGTTTTTAATGTTTTGCTAATGCTCTTTTTTTCTTTTTTTTTCGTATTTTAGAATGTCATTTATTCCTGTGATGCAAAGCTGATTTTTCAGCTTTATTAATCCAGTCTGCAGTGTCACATGATCCTTCAGAAATGATTTGCTGCTCAAGAACTATTTATTTTTATCATCAACTGTTGAAAACAGTTGTGCTGCTTCATATTTTTGTGGAAACTGTGATACATTTTCTTACATGATTCATGAAAAACAGCACTTATTTAATAATAAAAAAATTTTTTTTGAACAATTTAATGCATCCTTTGAGTACAAGTTAATTTCTTTTAAATAAATCTATACTTTGTATATATTATCATATTTAATATATATTATCACGTCACAATGGAAACATATACGTATTGGTCCTTCAAATATGAATGCTCTTTTTCTCCATGCCATGCAAAATTTATATATTTTTTAATGTTCAGGTTAAATATACCTGAATGTTCAGCAATAAATGAACTGGTGAATTATTGAATAATGTTCCTTTTTGTCTGACAGTTTACTTCTATAATTTTGGGATGTCTGATTTTGGTGTGTCATCTCTGGAGGGGATGCTGGATGCCGTGAAGGTTTTGACCTTCTCTGTTCAGGAAGGAAAGGTGGCTGTTCATTGCCATGCTGGACTGGGAAGGACAGGCAAGTTGCAACTCATGCATTATTACTTTAAGTCTAAATTTAGTAATATTCTATTTGAGTGAAGTCCTTAATATCTGCCCTGCTTTGCAGGTGTTCTTATTGCATGTTATCTGGTCTACACATGTCGAATCAGCGCTAGTGAAGCTGTCCACTATGTTCGGATCAAAAGGCCTCGCTCAATCCAGACGCGATCCCAGATCAATCTGGTGTTTGATTTCGCCCGGCTGGTGGGCCCTCAGCTGGCCCAATACCCATGTCTGAACATGCGCCACGGTTCCTCCTTCAGTCTCCGGCATTATCTCCTTCGTCAGGCACTTCTGCTGCACGGGGACGAGGCCCGAACCCTCAAACACACGCCCAAGATCCTGCACGTCCTCTGCAGCATGCTGATCGCTCTCACCCAGGGGGCTCCCAGTCCTCCAGAGGTCCAGAGAGAACTGGAGAAGAGGCTGAAAATATTGGCTTTGAAGAAGGCAGTGAAGGTGACACTTCTGAAGAGAAACCTGCCTGCTCTGAAGGAAAAGAGAGGCTCATGCAGAGCGTACTCCTGCGAGTCCTGGGACGAGCCATTTGGCTTCTTGGAGAGAAAGAGAGACGTCCTTCTAAACAAGCGAAGCTACAGCGACTCAGATCTCAGCAAGATCACTATCACTGAGGTGAGAACCAATCAGTCTTCAGAAAAACTGCTGTATTTAGAAATTTTTTAAAAGCTAAATAAATAACAATAAGGTTCCATTTGTTAAAATTAGTTAACATCAACTTACAATATAAATACATCTAAAGCATTTATTCATCTTTGTCAATACTGATTTCAACATTTACTTATGTTAAATATTAATATTATAAAGGATCCAATATAATATGAACTTACAGTGAACAATTCTTTTTCTATAAAGTAATTTTTGTAAAAAAGTTTTACTTTAATCCTGTAAGTTAATGTTAGTTAATGTTGACGTTAACTAAAGGGACCATATTATAAAGTTTTTCTAAATAAACATATTCTGAAACATAAATAAAGTGTAATTAATCAGATGCATCAATTCATGATTGAGTCCACCCATATTATCCAATATTGAATTTCAGCCTCAAAGCTTCATTCATTTATTTTTGGAACTATTATTTTAATTTGTGAGTTTTAATTTCTCTCCTTTATTTATATAAAAAAACATCAAAAAATGTTACATTATATATATATATATATATATGTATATATGTGTATATATGTGTGTATATATATATATATATATGTGTGTGTATATATATATATATATATATGTATATATATATATATATATGTGTATATATATATATATATATATATATATATATATATATATATATATATATATATATATATATATATATATATATATATGAAATCCTTTCGTTCCTCCCAGGATTTTATGTTCTCACGCTACTCTCCTAAATCTGGTGGACACCATAAATTAAGCAATGGAGAAATCGTTCCATTAAAAGATCAGAGAATCCCAACAGAATCCCAAAAGATTCCTCACACCCCTATGGCAGACCAGTGCAATGAGACCAGCATCCCTAATCCAACATCAACTCCTCACACACAACATGAGACTGTGAACAAGAAGACGAAATGCACAACCAAGAAACCTCAAGCTTACCTAAAGTACAGCTCAAACATCGAGGTCAGTGTGAGATCAAATACAATATCCACCATTATTTCTGCATGTTACATCACTGCCTGAAGGGTTTTGGGAACTTTTATTTTGTATTAAATTACTTCTTGTCCATGCAAATGTTGTTGATATGTTATTTTAAGCTGCGGCTGGATTATCATACATCAGTTCAGTCATCATTATCAAGAGCCGTCGCTGAAGCAATGGCACAACAGCGCCTTCCACTAGACACTGTATTGAGAAAAGCAGCAGTTTTGCAGGTAAAGCATGTTTGTCTTGATTTTGACAAGTAGAATATGTTCATGGATCCACACCCTTGTTAGTTTCAGGACTGACAAAGAGTTTCAAGGTTCATTTCATTGGTCATATGACTGCATAATGGTCTACACAGAACAATGCTTAAAAACTTTTTAAAAAAATCATGGTAAATAATCTGTATTTTTTTTCTTTTTTTTTGTTGCTTTAAAATTGCTGAGAAAACCATATTGGCTTTTACATTTAATCATATTTATCTAGCAGTGTCCTTATTCTGTCTGTATAACTTAACCATCATTGTTTTGTTAGAAGTTTGTTTGTTGTATTCTGTATTCTAATTTTAATTAATTAAATGTTTATTTTATTTAGATATTTGAAAAATGTCTTATTTTCTAAGTATACCAAAAGGTATTCATAATTGATATAATATAATTTTGTTTTATCCCATATTCAGCCAGTTCATTCAGTGAATGCCGTGTTAATGTAAGAGACTTTAGTGGGGAAGTCGTGGCTTAGTGATTAGAGAGTTTGATTCCTAACACAGGTTGTGGGTTTGAATCTCGGGCCGGCAATACCACGACTGAGGTGTCCTTGAGAAAAGACACTGAACCCCCAACTGCTCCCCGGCGCCGCAGCATAAATGGCTGCCCACTGCTCCGGGTGTGTGCTCACAGTGTGTGTGTGTTCACTGCTCTGTGTGTGTGCACTTTGGATGGGTTAGATGCAGAGCATGAATTCCGAGTATGGGTCACCATACTTGGCTGAATGTCACGTAACTTTCCCTTTCTTTACCGTTTTAATGCTCCTCAGGAAGAGCTCAACTTGAGTGAATGTGGCTGGGCTACACTTGTCATGGAAACAGATCCAGATGTTCTGAGCACACTGTTATGGATCTGGCTGGAAAAATTAAAGGTCAGTGGTCACCATGGTAGTTATGACACAATATGATGCAAGTACTAGATTCAGAAAAACAAGACGTAATATGCTTAAGAACTGTTTAAAACTAAACTTTTAAGAAGTTTTACTTTTTTCTCATTGGATTGTATGCAGTATTTTAGCTCTTGCACTTTATCATAACAGGATCCTGTTCTCAATAAAGATGACATAGAGAGGCTGACCTCAACCTGGCCTGTACAAAACCCCCTTATTTCACTGCAAAAGGTGAAAAAAGTCTCAACTCATGACAGAACACACTACAAAACATGGTTTGATGTTAAACTGTATTATATACAATTTGTGAATACATTTTAGTAAGCATAAAACCACAAGAAATGGCTTACATTTCTGTTGCACTTTCTTTGTGCATGACATATTTTACATCTTATACACTGAAAAAACAATTTTCACTCAGATATTTGCTAGTACATTTTACAAAAAATATATAATTAATAAAAAGCTAAATATTAATAACTAATATAATTAATTACAAAGAAATTGCATTTTGAAGAATCAAAGTACAACCCGAATTCCGGAAAAGTTGGGACGTTTTTTAAATTTTAATAAAATGAAAACTAAAAGACTTTCAAATCACATGAGCCAATATTTTATTCACAATAGAACATAGATAACATAGCAAATGTTTAAACTGAGAAAGTTTACAATTTTATGCACAAAATGAGCTCATTTCAATTTTGATTTCTGCTACAGGTCTCAAAATAGTTGGGACGGGGCATGTTTACCATGGTGTAGCATCTCCTTTTCTTTTCAAAACAGTTTGAAGACGTCTGGGCATTGAGGCTATGAGTTACTGGAGTTTTGCTGTTGGAATTTGGTCCCATTCTTGCCTTATATAGATTTCCAGCTGCTGAAGAGTTCGTGGTCGTCTTTGACGTATTATTCGTTTAATGATGCACCAAATGTTCTCTATAGGTGAAAGATCTGGACTGCAGGCAGGCCAGGTTAGCACCCGGACTCTTCTACGACGAAGCCATGCTGTTGTTATAGCTGCAGTATGTGGTTTTGCATTGTCCTGCTGAAATAAACAAGGCCTTCCCTGAAATAGACATTGTTTGGAGGGAAGCATATGTTGCTCTAAAACCTTTATATACCTTTCAGCATTCACAGAGCCTTCCAAAACATGCAAGCTGCCCATACCGTATGCACTTATGCACCCCATACCATCAGAGATGCTGGCTTTTGAACTGAACGCTGATAACATGCTGGAAGGTCTCCCTCCTCTTTAGCCCGGAGGACACGGCGTCCGTGATTTCCAACAAGAATGTCAAATTTGGACTCGTCTGACCATAAAACACTATTCCACTTTGAAATAGTCCATTTTAAATGAGCCTTGGCCCACAGAACACGACGGCGCTTCTGGACCATGTTCACATATGGCTTCCTTTTTGCATGATAGAGCTTTAGTTGGCATCTGCTGATGGCACGGCGGATTGTGTTTACCGACAGTGGTTTCTGAAAGTATTCCTGGGCCCATTTAGTAATGTCATTGACACAATCATGCCGATGAGTGATGCAGTGTCGTCTGAGAGCCCGAAGACCACGGACATCCAATAAAGGTCTCCGGCCTTGTCCCTTACGCACAGAGATTTCTGCAGTTTCTCTGAATCTTTTGATGATGTTATGCACTGTAGATGATGAGATTTGCAAAGCCTTTGCAATTTGACGTTGAGGAACATTGTTTTTAAAGTTTTCCACAATTTTTTTACGCAGTCTTTCACAGATTGGAGAGCCTCTGCCCATCTTTACTTCTGAGAGACTCTGCTTCTCTAAGACAAAGCTTTTATAGCTAATCATGTTACAGACCTGATATCAATTAACTTAATTAATCACTAGATGTTCTCCCAGCTGAATCTTTTCAAAACTGCTTCCTTTTTTAGCCATTTGTTGCCCCCGTGCCAACTTTTTTGAGACCTGTAGCAGGCATTAAATTTTAAATGAGCTAATTAAGTGGATAAAAGTGTAAAATTTCTCAGTTTAAACATGTGCTACGTTATCTATGTTCTATTGTGAATAAAATATTGGCTCATGTGATTTGAAATTCCTTTAGTTTTCATTTTATTAAAATTTAAAAAACGTCCCAACTTTTCCGGAATTCGGGTTGTAGAAGAATTTAAATAGTTTTTCCATATTCCAGTATTTACAACTTGTACATCAATTGACAGCTTCATGTGATTATAATTCGGTGTTGTTTTAGTATCAGCGGCACACCATCTGCTGTTTGCTGGACTGTGTGGGTCATGTGGCGGTTCAGTGTCCTCAGTTTGAATATGCTATACTACAGAGACTCATTCGAGCTTTAACAAGAGTAAGTGTGTGTGTGCATGTGCTAATTTTCCCAAACAAAGAGATTGTAAACAAATAACAGAAGTATTTTAAAGTCACTTTTGCATGATTTTGTATTACAACAGCGCCCTCCAGAGGAAATAGAGAGAAACAACATCTTGTCACGGGTCCTCAGAGCTACAATGAGAGAGCAGTACCTACACAACCACTACCCAAATACTACAACACCATCAAAGTGCTAGGAGCAGTGGTTCAACTAATGAAACCAATAAAGATATCTATAGAAAGGACCATTGTTTGATGGTGTATCTGAATGACTGATTGAGTTATTGATTTGTATTTCAATGTGTACAGTACTCCTCCTAAACATTTAAACGCTTATTATATCACATGTAAAACTGTCTGAATGTTTTTGCATTAGTTAACAAAATCTCAAACCAAGGAGCATCTGCAAAATTAATTGTTCTAGTCATTTTTGCAAAAGAGGACTGCGGTTTTAATTAAAACATATTTTTTTTAAATGTTTATTTATTAATTTTCTTTGGAAGCGTCACATCAAATAATATATAGGCCTACTTAAGATATTTTGAAATTCACATTGGTTTTCCATACATTTTTCCACCAAGATTTTACAAAACTAAGACAAAATACAAAAATCAAAAGGCAAAAAGATAAATATATATAGTATAGCTTATTCAAGAAAAATTTCTTTCTCTTTTCAAAACTAATATATTGTGATTTCTTACAAATCTCATTTTTTAATGTTTATTTATTTATTCACTAATTAAGTGTTGATTGATTTACTTTAAATATGTTTTTAGTATATAGTCTTTGTTGTTACTTTAAAACTGTTGAATGTGTTTTATAAGTGTTTTAAAGTAGTGTAATCTGGTTTTAGGACAGAGGAACCTAATACAGTATGTGTGTATTAAACTTGCATTTGAAATATCTCACTTGTTGAATTAGTTATACCTTAATTTGTCAAATAATGAACAGTACTGCACGGATTACACTGGATTTGAATGTAGAGCCGCTGGAATGTCACTCAAAATGACATCAAAGCATCTCCCAGGCGACGGCGTCATAGAGATTCAAAAGAAACAATTATAAACAATCAAACACAGTCGCAGCAGCTGAAAGTTTGATTAGAGCTCTTCACGAGCTACATTTATTGCTTAATTGAACTTTTATTTGTCATTAATATAGTTTTGTGCAGATATTGTACGTCTGGATCGCAATTTTGTCGTTTTCAGTTATCTAAGTGTAGATTTTTATCGTTTCACATCTAAAAATCATCAACGCACTGAACACATTCTAAGAGATAATATTACATCAGGTAGGTTTAAAAAGAGCATTTCTTTCAAACTCACTCGGCAGTCTATTAAATTCACGCACTTTTTAATATCTTGCACTTAAGGTAAGTTGCTTCCTTCGTTTGCTGTTTATATTTATGCTTTATGCTATAGAAAACATATCTCGCAACAGTTACCAGTTATGTATCTGTATGATAATTTTATTAAAAGTCTGTGAAAATTAAATGAGACTAAATGCAAATTAAGTTTTTTGCAGCTGCCTACACGAACAAAAAGTGTCATGGTAACCTGTTAGTACTTGTCATAACTTCCAGAAAACTACCTTACTACTTATTTGTAAGAGTAGTGAAGTTAAAGGCTAAAATGCTGATATTCACATGCTATTATTTTAACACTTTTTACGTTTTTATTATTGCTATTTAACAAGCAGATTTAGTAATTCTGTAAATAATAATAATTAAGTTTTTTCCATCAGATATCATGTCACCTGTGGAAGTATGGGTGGGTCCTTGGAGGCCACACAGACCAAGGGGCCCCATCGCTGCAATGTATAACAGTCCAGGGCCAACATATGCTCTGCCAGGGGCAACTGGTACACACACACACACACACACACACACATTGGATTCACTATATTAATGAAGACCTCTTTAAGACTTCCAATTTTATTATCAGGTTAATGATATATAGCCTAACCTGACCGGATCCCTACCCATAAAGTTAACCCTCACAGAAACTTTTGCGAATCAGCAGATTTAAAAATATAAACATTATTTGACTGCTTTGTGAGTCTAGTGAAACCATTTAAAATGTCACCACTTGTTGTTTGACATTTATATTACTATAGAAACGAGGATATTTGGTCCTAAGTATACTGTAGCTTAACAGGTAGACAGGCACACACACACACACACACACACACCAATGGGTACACTGCATAGATTCTACTGTTTTTATATACAGCTATTAACAAATGCAATAACCTAATCCACACCCTTAGAGAAAACATTTGACATTTTTCACAGTTTCTAAAACATTCTTGTACTTATTTTTTATACTGTTACAAATAATTACATCCCCAAAAAGAAGGTTTAGAAATTGTCCACAAAATATTTAATGGGTACATGCATACAAAGTTTACAATAAATACAACCAGCGTCAGGATCGCCAGTCACCTTACCTATCACCTCTGCACATTACATCTCCCACAATCCTCCTTGGCTATCACCTGCACACACTT
Source organism: Carassius carassius (assembly GCF_963082965.1). Classification (NCBI taxonomy): domain Eukaryota; kingdom Metazoa; phylum Chordata; class Actinopteri; order Cypriniformes; family Cyprinidae; genus Carassius; species Carassius carassius. Next base: position 30,652,548 of record NC_081767.1, on the reverse strand, counting down.
CACAATCACCAGATCTGTCTGCCATCAGCCTCATCAACTCTCTATAAACCAGCACCACACACACGGGCCGTGTCTGGTCTCATCAATGACTATGGCTTTTAGTCACTACTTACTTATGTGATATTCTCCTTCCTTGGATTCCTTGTGCAATCTGGAAATACCTGTAAGAGAAAAGACAAAGTTCCAATTTGGAGGACCTGTAACTTTTTCAAAATGTAATTTTTAAGTGAAAAATTATAGCCCTGTTGTGATTTTGAGGCATTTCTGTGCCCTACACAGGAATAAACAACCATGACCCGCGGATGCAGAAAGGCCCAGCATTTAGCTTCGGCACACGTCATCGTGGCTTACAGACCAACTCTTCCCCAGGTCCCAGTTACCTCGTTCCCTCCAACATCACCAGGGTGGGTCGGGATGGAACCCCTGCATACTCTGTCTATGGCCGACCCAAGGATATTAAGCCCTTCCAGACTCCTGGCCCAGGTCTTTTACACAACACAAACACAAGTAGCTGTGCTAAAATGTAATACATGGCAGAACAGAGTAAAGTTAAGCTGGCTTTTGTAATTCTTTCAGGAAGTTACTCCCCTGAAAATGCAACAAAGACCACTTATTACTTGGCTCCTGCTTTCTCTCTGTCTGCAAGGACTAAACTGTTCCGTAATGATCAAACACCAGGTAGATTCCCACAGATCCACACAGCAACACTACTGGAGCAGGTCCATTTCCTTTCATGCATTATCTTGTCTCCAGGTCCAGCTGCATACATGCTTCCCCCAGTATTGGGGCCAAGAGTTGTGAATAAAGCATCCGCCCCAAATGTCTCCTTCAGCAGTCGTAGTGTTATTGGCAGCTTCCATGAAGATCTACGGAAGGTGTGGACACATAATATTACAGTATTTACCTCTTTGTATGTACATTGCAAAGATGGCGGCATTCGTTTTCTCAGACTCCAGGCCCAGGGACCTACCAAGTGGTGGATTCATGTGTGTACAAACACAAGGCCCCTGAGTACAGCATCACTGGACGCAACTTCACACCTGGAGACTTTACCAAGAAACCCGGACCTGGAGCCCACCATCCAGAAAAGGTCTGTACATTTAAGATTCAAGACCACCAGCACTGACATCCATGTTTTATATATATGACACACACACACACACACCTTGTTTACTTGCACTAAATAAATAAATAATAAATAATAACAGTAAAAAAATCAACAAAAACTCCCTGATAACCTTCAAACTTCTAGCTGCTGTTGCAAATAACTCAGATAAATTGAGCTTGTTTAACTAATAATAGTATCTTAGTGGTGGAGCAGAGGCATCACTGAGGTTAATGTGGTCTGGAGTAACATGGGGGGAATTAAAATTGAGTGATTTATCTGAATTTCTGCTCAATCAGCAGCAGTCAGACACATGAATAGAGTTTAAGCATTTTTAATCGTTTAGCACTAGCTTTCTCATTACTTGTATCCCTGGTTCTTATGCTTTTCACTAGCATCTTCATGCCTGTTGAATCCAGCAGTTCTATTTAGCCACAGCTTGTTTTGGTTGCAGTAAAAAACAAGCAGCCAATTCAGTGGTTCAAGAAGATGCCAAAGAGTAAACATCCAATTGGGACAGAGCTTAAGTGGTTACAAAAAAATAATAATAAAAAAAACTCTAGTTTCTAGCTTTGCAATTCTGTCTACTGAAACTACTATTAAATGAATGAGAATAAGGCAACTAAAATGATTCCTTTTGTCTCTCTCCACAGGTTACTTTCACAGGAACCAAAGCTCCCAGCTATTCCTTTGGAATTCGTCACTCTGAGTACATCGCTCCCATAATTGTGGATGGGGCTGATTAAATGGGTCTGTTCTGTCCTAGTGAATTCTGTTAAGCAAGTTACGGTCTCTCATATCAGGTCTTAATATTGCTAAAACATAACTTGAATTAATAGTGTTTCAGTTAAAAAGACTCCAAGATTCATATTTGTGCTTCTACCAAAATATGAGAAATAAGCTCCATTCCAAAACTAAGTGAACCAAGTCTAGCCTAGACTAGCATTTTAACACATCACAGACACAATCTACTAGTTCTGGGTCTGACTCGACCTTGTAGAGTCCAAAACCTTAGCCAAGGTCGAGTCCATATTCTTTCATAATGGCATTCCAAGTCCAAAAAACCCAACCCTACAATCCATATATGGAGGTTATTCCAAAAAAAAAATAATAATTGCAGGAAAAACAAATAATTAAACTAGTTATACAATATCTAAATTCTCTCATGTTCACCAAGGCTGCATTTATTTGATCAAAAATATGGGAAAACCGGTGATACTGTGAAAATATAAATACAATAACTGTTTTCTATTTTAATATATTCTAGAATATGATTTCTTTCTGTGATGGCAAAGCTGAATTTTTGCATGTCTGCTCACTACGTTTTGGAATGGCATGATGTTGACGAACAGCACTGATGATTACTGTGTTAATCAAGAAAGAAAGTAAATCTTTGAATCAAAATACTTTATTGTTGTCACTTTATTATTGTTACTTGGCACTTCAGTCATACAACAGCATCTGAACATTTTTGCTTAGCTCAAAACAAAGCAGACAAGATCAGGAACAATATTTTAAGTCTTTTTACAAAACTTTTTTTTTGCTTCATGCTATAATACATTTATTGAGTCTTAAGAAAATACACTTTCTCATATAAAAACATATGCAGTCTTACTTCAAACAATATCAGGTAAACCTTTAAGCACTCTTTACTCCAAAACACAACAATGATTCTGCTTTATTAAATTTTTTGTAGTGTCGGTGGATTGAACATTTGCAGTCAAACAGTAACTTTTAATTGCAGAACTGTACTTGGTATTGGCTCCTTAGGATGATTTTATATTGCTGTATTATCGATATCACAGTTAACCTATCAGCTTATCTTCACCAGTATAAAAGTAGTATTGGCTCTAAATGTGTGCTTCCACAGTTGTCTTTATCGGCATGATCCTCATTGGCTGTTGCATACAGTGACTATAAAAGTAAGGGAACACTCTCTCAGTGAACGTGTGTTTAAACACATGCAGGCCGATATTGCGACCCGAGTCAGTGAATGTGACTTTGCCCTTGTCCCAGTCCAGCTGCACCCTGATCCTCTGAATTCTCTGGTTGACCCGTAGAAGGGTGAGGATCTGTGGTGAATAGCCCTTCCCATATTTCCCGTTGCAGAAGCCCACATACCACAAGCCTGTTTTGGAGGGGGTCAGTCTGTGTTTGTACGCAGACTCTGTGATCACTCCCACGGCCCAGGCTGTGCTGTCGCCCACCTCAATATCCCAGCAGTGAGTCCCTGAGTTAAAACTCTCAGAACCTAGAATGCTTGTGTAGCCATCGAATCTCTCTGGGTTTGCTGGAAGCTGTGGGAAGTGCTCATCAGAGTAAGTTATACTGGTCAGATCATCCGACACGACCAGATAAGGATGGGCGGTGTTGGGGTCAAAGGTTACCGGGGCTGGAGAGAAAGATATAGAGATGTATAATCACTTTTAAGACATTCACACACAATGCATTTTGCTTTATAAAATGTGAGACGCTGGGAGTGGAATTGGGGTAAACTGCAAAGTCACGACACATTTAATGATTCTTTAATCTTTAATACTTTAAACTCATTTTTAGAACTATGGAATCCCATTTTCAGCATGGAATAAAAAAAGAAAAAGAAAAGATAATTGCGACTTTTTATTTGCAACTATTCTGACCTCCAGTTTTCTTTCTTTCTTTAATTGACATTCTGAGATACAATCTCAGAAAAAAAAAAAACAATTCTGTGAAAAAAGGTCAACAGTCACATTTTCTGAATTTTCCTACTCAGAATTGTTTACATCTCACAGTTTTTGTTTTACATTTTTTCCCTCTGAATTCTTTACTGTTTATCTTAAAATTTAGTTCATTTTGCAATTCTGACTTTTTCTTTTCCGACTTGCAAGATTATATCATTTATATCTCCTAATTCTGACTTTTATTTTCTCAGAATTCTGAGTTTACATCTCACAATTCTGACTTTTTCACTCTGAAGTACCTCTTATAGTTATGTTTTGGCCATTAATAAAAAATAAATAAACTTAAAAAAGTTAATTTTGACTTTTTTATTTTGAGAACATGATTTGTGGCGTGAGAGTGAGTAACTAACAGTCAAGTTTATGTCTTTCAGTGCTAAATTTTTTTTCTCATAATTCAGAGTTTATATCTCACATTCTGATTCTGCATCTGCAGACAAAAACAAAACAAAAACATGTTTTGCATGTCTGTGTGAATGGCTAATAGTACAGATGATTATTTTATCTGCTCAGTACTCACTGTATCGGATGCTGGCTTGTAGTTTCTTGGATACTTCAAAGGTTACGTTACCCACATGTTTTGCTACATTGATGAGCATTCCTGAAGGTCCGGTCTGATCCTGCAGTGTACACTTTGTTCTGAAACGATTTAATAGTCAATACTGATATGGGTTGTGGTTTCACCAGAAGTTTGGGTGGGGGGAGTGGGGGGGTGGGGGTGAGAATCTTACCTTTCAGTTGTAGCCTTGTAGTTCTAGAAATAATGTAGATAAAAACAAAGATGAATCGATATTATGTGATTAGAAAATCTACAAAAGCTGCATTTATATACACAGAAACAGTAATGTTATGAAATACTATTACAATTGAAAATATTTTAGTATTTTATTGTAATACATTCAAGTTAATCAAGGCACGTGATCCTTCAGAAATCATTATAATATTCAGATTTTCTGCTCAAGAAACTTCTTACCACAAGAAATGTGAAGTCATTCCTTCTCAGCTGTTCTTCGATGGACTCAATAATGTGTGAGATAGATAACATCCCTGATCGAATCTCCTCAGTCTTCTTCTTAATTATCTCACTCTTCTGCTCCTCTTCTTTCTTCAGCGCAGTCGTCCTGGCTGCCTCTTCAGTTTCTAGAAACTGGTGCAGCTTGTCAAACGCCTCCTTAATTTGAGTCTCGGTTTGTTGGCTCTGATTCTAACCACAAAATATCAGCAAATTCAGGCTGCAATCCATACAATAGTTAAACTGTTTTAATGTTAAAATATGCTCCCGGTACTCACTTTAATATACTCTGCTGTTTCATCCCAGGACTGTTTAATTTGTTCGTAGACTCTGAGTTTCTCCAGAAAGGCCTTTAGTTTCAGCCGGAGCGCTTGCTAACAAATGTTAGAAAAAGATGTGAGACAAATTATGTTGGGGCACGTTGTAATTTTTTTTTTTTTTTTTTACTAGGTTAAACTAAGCTGTTTCAGGGTAGGGATATTTTTAATATCGTATGTTATTTTTTGTATTATTTATATACTATTATCATATATAAATACTATTACCATATATAATATTATTATTATTGTTTTGTGCTTTTGTAATTTTACAAATATTTCTATACAGCACACACATTCTTTTATTTATTTTTGTGCTCACTTTAGCCTGTGATGCGCAGATGTTAAAGTGGTATGATTGATTATTTTGACTTATCAGCAAGGTTCCCACGGAAGTTTTGTTTTTGTGAGTCTGAGAATGAGTGTCATATAAGGGCCATTAGTGTGCTAAGACCTGTTTGACAAGACAGCTTTCATATCTTACCCATTTCTGGTCCATTAAATCTGACACAAACAATCAGTGAAATCTGACTAGAGTCTACAAGTCATTTCAACCAAGCAATTGACTGTTGTTAAAAACTGTTTCCATACTATCTGACACTCTGAGCTCTTACCCTGAGTTCCTGTGACGCATCCTCCGTTGAACAGATGCAGTGGTTCTTATGCGATTTGGCATTTCTGCATTTCCCACAAACTAGTTCTTGATCTTCAGTGCAGAAGAAAGTAAGAGGTTCTCCATGAAGACTACAGACCTCCACCGTCTCTACAGGTGGCTCCTGAGTTGTTGTTTCTCTCATCAGATCACACATGTTTCTCAGCACGATGTTTATGGGTGGGTTAGGGTTGGAGGACACCCTTCTGCAGATGGGACACTCTTGACTTCCTCGCCGATTCCAGAAGGTTTTCACACAGCCGTTACAGATGCTGTGAGAGCAGGGTAGAAGAATGGGATCCCTGAAGATATCACAACAGATGGGGCAACAGAAATCCTCCTCTGTAAGAGACAGTCTACAGGTCATTTTGCCTCCTATTCAATTGAAATTTTTTAACAAGTTGTGTCTCTCTGGCTCTCCCTCTCTGTGTCTGGTCCAGCTGTCATGGAGCACAAGAGTGTCTCTCAGCTGTGTTTACATACCAGACGACTGCAAATCAGGGAGGAGCTTATAAGAGCAAAGACAGCATTTCAGCAGATCCATCTATTGTTCATAGCATTCAGTATTTTCTACAGTAACACCCTATTCATTTCAATAATAAATTAGACTTTAGACTCTTTATTCACCAAGTACAGTTTCACTTGGTGCTGCTCTCTCTCTCTCTTTCTCTCTCTCTCTGTATATAGTGACAAAGAAATATGGACCAAAACTAGTTTATATATGTATAAATATGTAGTTACAATATATATATATATATATATATAGTAAATATGAATGTCTTTATACAGTATCTCTGTTATTTTAGTATCATTTATATTCTGTTATAGTATTTATGAATATTTTGAAGCACACGTTTATATTTTCAGTTTTTATGTTAAAGTTTAGTCTTTTTTGTCATTTTTATTTATTTTTATTTTTATATATTATAAATAATATACTTTATATTAATTTAATTAATATATTTATATATAATTAAGTGAATATAATTAAGTTAAATTTAATTTATTTTCAGTTTTAGTACTCCAACTTGTTTGCCTTCATTTCAGCTTTTTATAATAGATTTAAATTTAGTTTAATTTATTTTAGTTTTGTTACCTAAAATTGTGGTTAATGGATTTATTATTATTATTTTGAATTTACATTTTGTCATTTAGCAGATGCTTTTATCCAAAGTGACTTACAAATGAGGACAACAGAACCAATCAAAACTAACAAAATAAATATTTAATATGAGGAATGCATGTTTATCATATTGTATAGACTTTGTGGGAACCATCTGGATTCATTCTGTTTTTTAACTTTTTTATTTTATTCTAGTCATGTACTCTCTGACCTCTGGGGGAAAGAAGAAAAAAGCCTTTTCTATCATCCTATCTGACAAGCAGATTAATAGTTTTTCTGTTCCGATCTGTTCTGTGTATTCCCGTGTCAAGAATGTGACCAAGACAACATTCTGTAATGTGCTGCTGCTTTCTCACACTCAAAAGTAAGTAAGATAATTGCGTTTGATATTACTGACAGGTAATTTGTCAAAGAAGACATTCTTGGTATTGTTTACTGGATTCGTTTCCTGGAAAGCACAAATATAGGTCAAAGTTTACATCTACAGAAATTAATGATAATTTAGAAAAATAATGTTTAAAACTTAGTGCTGTCAAATTGATTAATTGAAATTAATCGCATTCAAAAAAAAAGTCTGTGTTTACATAATACAGGTGCATCTCAATAAATTAGAATGTCATGGAAAAGTTCATTTATTAAAGTTCAAAGTTCATTTGTATTAAATAAATTCAATACACACAGACTGAAGTAGGCCTAGTTTAAATCTTTGGTTCTTTTAACTGTGATGATTCTGGCTCAAATTGAACAAAAACCCACCAATTCACCATCTCAACAAATTAGAATACTTCATAAGACCAATAAAAAAAAAACATTTTTACTGAAATGTTGGCCTTCTGGAAAGTAAGTTCATTAACTGTACATGTACTCAATACTTGGTAGGGGCTCCGTTTGCTTTAATTACTGCCACAATTTGGCGTGGCATAGAGGTGATCAGTTTGTGGCACTGCTGAGGTGGTATGGAAGCCCAGGTTTCTTTGACAGTGGCCTTCAGCTCATCTGCATTGTTCGGTCTCTTGTTTCTCATTTTCCTCTTGACAATAGCCCATAGATACTCTGAGGGGTTCAGGTCTGGTGAGTTTGCTGGCTAGTCAAGCACACCAACACCATGGTTATTTAACCAACTTTGGGAATTGAAATCAGCATATTCAAAAAGCTGCTCAGCAGAAGGAAGCATGAAGTGCTCCAAAATTTCTTGATAAATGGGTGCAGTGACTTTTGGTTTTTTAAAAAACACAATGGACCAAGACCAGCAGATGACATTGCACCCCAAATCATCACAGACTGTGGAAACTTAACGCTGACTTCAAGCAACTATGAGCTTCTCCACCCTTCCTCCAGACTCTAGTACCTTGGTTTCCAAATGAAATACAAAACTTGCTCTCATCTGAAAAGAGGACTTTGGACCAATGGTAACAGTCCATTTCTTCTTCTCCTTAGCCCATGTAAGATGACTCTGACATTTTCTGTGGTTCAGGAGTGGCTTAACAAGAGGAATACAACAGCTGTAGCCAAATTCCTTGACACGTCTCTATGCCTTGACCCCATCCTCAGTCCATTCCTTGTGAAGTTCACTCAGATTCTTGAATCGATTTTGCTTGACAGTCCTCATAAGGCTGCGGTTCTCCCGGTTGGTTGTGCATCTTTTTCTTCCACACTTTTTCCTTCCACTCAACTGTGAACAGCCAGCTTCTTTGGCAAATAATGTTTGTGGCTCCTTGTGAAGGGTGTCAATGATTGTCTTCTGGACAACTGTCAGAACAGCAGTCTTCCCCATGATTGTGTAGCCTAGTGAACCAAACTGAGAGACCATTTTGAAGGCTCAGGAAACCTTTGCAGGTGTTTTGAGTTGATAAGCTGATTGGCATGTCACCATGTATATACTTAAGAAATATATGTAATATATATTTATGTTTATGTATAATATAAATCATATATAAATATGTATATATGTATACATGTAAATGTTTCCTAAATATAGCCTATACATGTATGTGTGTGTTTTTATATAATAAATATAGTCTACATACATATAAACACAGACACGTATAATTTGTAAACAAAGACTTTTATTTTGGATTGGATTAATTGATTTGACAGCATTAATTATAATCACGTCAAAATAATCACATTAGATCAAGAGGCAACCTTCCACTTCCTCTCGAAACCAACAAGGAAGTGACTAAAAACTGCAATTAATCGACTGGCCGCTAGAGGCTGTCGCCAAAAGAGAGTCAGTCCCATAGACTCCCCATGTTAAACTTTACAGAAGAAAAAACGTTTACAGCCTGGTACAAAAAAAATATTTTGGTCTATATAGCTAATTTTGCCCTTCGTGACAACTGTGAGGGGGTGATTTTTTTTTATAACTCATCCGTTTAAATTTTATATTGCATTTTTAGTAGTATTATTATCAGTAATAACAGTATTTCATTTCTGCCACTCACACTAGTTGTATTACGTTCAGAGCAATCATTAGAATAAAGTACTTTAAAATGAAAAAGCCAGGCACCTTCGAAGACAGCCCGACGCTTTCCCGACCTTACCGGTCCTGGCGTTGCTTAGAGACGCGTTGTTGTCGCGCATCTCCACAGTAAATTTTTCTGGAACCAAACCGAGAATTTTAATCACAAAATAGCGATGTTTGTCTAGTCTGTAATCCAGCCGTGAATGCGAACAAATTTACGACGAGCCTTAAACAAATCTGCACTGGATTGTTATACAATATTCTGCCGTGAATATTGATTTAGATAGCTTGGGTTATCAGGCTAATCTGCTAACTAATTAGCCAGCTAGCCAAAGCGAGATTCAGACACGCTCGGCGTATCTTTGGGAAAATAAACTTTATTATTCGAGTTACGGCTTGTGAGGATGAACTAAACGCACTCTCTAGATTTAATGGAGAAAAGCAACAGTGTTTCTGCTGTATTCATCAACTAATCTAATCCCGCTGCGGTAAAACGCTCAGTGTTTACTTCCCTGCTGGACTCGCGATGGACGCAGGAGGCATCTCTGATCTAGACCTTGACAAATATGACGCTGATGAACAAGTCAAGATCATCTGCCTCGGAGACAGCGCTGTGGGCAAATCCAAGTATGCTCTCTTTCACTACTGTCAAGGGGTTTGCGATTTGTTTTCTAAAGGCTTTGATCGTTTCTTTTCAGGCTCATGGAGAGATTCCTTATGGATGGATAGTATCCTTTGTCTTGTGTTATTTCATGTCAGTCAGATCTGCTCTCTCTCTCTCTCTCTCTCTCTCTCTCTCTCTCTTCTCTCTCTCTCTCTCTCTCTCTCTCTCTCTGTGCCAGTGTTTGATTCAGAGTTGTCAGGTTCTTAATAAGATGTGTCAGTCGGCCTCAGCAGCTCTCCACATACGCTCTGACTCTCTACAAATACACCACCACCATCAATGGTCAAACTGTCTTGGTTGGTAAGTTTGCCATGAAAAACAGTCTTATTTTATTAAATTATTGCAAAGTTGGCCGTATTGCATATTTGGCTTTTTAATTTAGAAATGCCAGGTATTTCTGTTATTCATGTCATAGAGAAGCAGTCATGACTTTTTAATGCCGTTAATGCTTGTGTCTAACCTGAGCTCTGAAGCACTTGTTGATCTGCATGACAGATTTCTGGGATACTGCAGGGCAGGAACGTTTTCGAAGCATGCACCCGTCTTACTACCATAAAGCTCATGCTTGTGTCATGGTAAGAGACAGGCGCAAACCACTCAGTCTTATTTTAGTATAATTTATTTACTGTTATTAATACCACTATTTATTAATATTTTGAATGACCTTTTATTTCTATATTTTATATTGATATAATTTCAATTTGAAGTAGCTTTAAAAAATTTTGTTTTGTTTTGCTTTAATTTTATTTTAGTAATTGTAGTACGATAGCTTGCAAATAATTTTGAAACAAATGTTGAAGTAAAATAAGTTTGCTGTATTTTATTTGATTCCACCTTTATTTCAATGAATTATTACATTTATGTTTTATAGTTTTTATGTTTAGTTAATAATAACTACGTTGAAACTACTTGCATAAATCAGAGAAATAAATATTTATTTATATGCTGCTATTAATAGCCATTTAACAGCAACACACACACTCACCTCCTCTAATAATCATTAGTAGAAATTAAAATTGTTGGAAAAAAAATTGGCGTAGGTCATTATTATTATTTTGTATTATTATTGTTTTTTGAAGACTGCTTTTTATAAACAGTAGATCTTAAAAAGCTCTCAGAATGAATAAGATTGCTTTTGCCAGGTGTTTGATGTCCAGAGGAAAATCACATATAAGAATCTCCCAAATTGGTACAAAGAACTGCGGGAGTACCGTCCAGAGATTCCCTGTCTGGTGGTCGCTAACAAGATAGATGGTAAATTTGGCTTGTGAGATTACAGATGAGAGCTTGATTAGCCAGTGTTATGCTCTGCATGTCTCATATCTTTTTCCTTTTATGTGCTCTGCTCTTCAAAAGCTGACATTAAGATCACCCAGAAGAGTTTCAACTTCGCTAAGAAACAAGGTCTGCCTTTCTACTTTGTATCTGCTGCCGATGGGACCAATGTGGTCAAGGTGAGGATGCAAAGCAGAGCGTCCTAGACAGATACAGTAGACAGATGTCAGGAGAGTATGCAGTAAAAAAACTGCATTAGCTATTGAATTCTTAAAACAGATTGATTTAGTGTGACGTGTGGATTAAATACATTCTCCATTGTTTGCTGTGATTAATTTGGATTCATCTTGTGACTATGGTATATGAATATTTTTCATAATACCGGTAATTGTGTTTTCCTCTGACATTCCATTCATGACAATTTCCCAGTTAAGGTTTCTTTAATTAGGTAAACTAATTGTGTTCAGGATTTGCTATTTAATTATTAATTCCCTTAATTTTCATACGCAAGTCATTTTTTTCCCTTTACATTGTCATTTATATGTCATCACATATGGGCAATGTGAAATGTATTCCTGTTCATCTTTTTTTTTTTTTAATTAAAGTGAATAGCACACACAGATTGTTTTTATTATTATTTAATTTTATTTTTTGTATGAAAGTGAATACTAAGTGCACACACATTGTTTTTTTTTATATAATTTTTTTAGTATGAAAGTGAATAACACACACACAATTTTTTTTTTTTTTACATAGTTTATTTTATTTTTTTTAAATTGAGGAATGGATACAAAAAAATGTGTTTTAATGTTCAAAGAACTGTGAGGTTCTGATGTCCTGTAAATGTTCCACAGGTGTTTAAAGATGCCATTCAGATGGCTCTGTCCTACAAGAAGAACTCCAGTGACTTCATGGACGAAGTCATGAGGGAGCTAGAGGTGTGTTTGTTTTTGTTTGAAGGTAAATGCTTACTCTTCAGGATGCAGTTTACCGATCAATTTGTATTCATGTTATTTTGCAGAACTTTGATTTAGAGAGTAAAGAAGAATCATCTGATAAAGAAGAGACACAAGAGGGAAAACGGGACTCAGCGTGACCACTCATCATGCTTTTCTTATTCTCTGTCTTCACTGCTTCTGCAGTTGTACTGATGAGATCTTCAGGTCATGGCTGTCCTCTCACCATCCTGAACAGCTGAACTCTACCTCACACCACTCAAAGTGTGTCTGATTTTGGAATAAATTATGCTTCGGTGAATGTACAGCTGGCATTAACAGATGATTGACATGATGGAATCACAATGCACTCTGAACTTTGATTTGATACGAATTGTGGAGCATGCAGATTTAGCATGTAGATCTAAAACTTGTAAAACTCTGGAATGTGAAGCTTTGTGCCGAATGTAACATGAAATATTTGTAATTTAAATTTTGTTTTCAGGTGGAATTTTTGGTGAAATATTTATGAGCCACTGAGATTTTAGTGTACTATTTTATAACATTTGCACATTTCAAGTTACAATTTGCGATGCTCACTGGTATCAATAAAGTACTTGATCTTTGTACAAGGGTAGTTGATTATACCGTACAAGCTGAAACAATTACCGTATACCGTTTTAGGATAAGTATGTTCCCTTATACATTTACAAAACGCAAAATTTTATGTTCATCCCATTTGCCAATTAACCAGATTTTTATATTAAAGCAGTTTGTTGGAAAAATATCTGAGAATAGGATCAAACTCTTCTCAGGAATGGATGAGACAGCCATGATGAAAACTCCAAAGCACAACCAAAACACACCATCCCTCTAATTTTTTTTAATTACTGATTATAAATTATTTAAATTTTAAAGTATTAGTTCTCTAACGAATGTAATTGATGCAGATTTTTTTTAGGTCAACAATTATGTTTGGAAAGACGTTTGTCATGAGGGACTGTCATAAAAATGCAACCGTTGTCCAAAATGCATCATGCAAAAATCAAAATGCATTTCCTTATGCAAAAATATATTTGAAGTAAAACATGAACCAGATATTTATTCACGAGTTTCACCTTTAGAAATCAGAAATAATCATTACTGTAAAGAGCATTTATTCATATTGCACAAACTGTGAAGTTTTATTTTTATATTATTGCATCTAGTTTGTGTTTTGTGATGTTTTGCACAAGTGCTTTATATATCAAATGTAGATCTGTCTTGGTGAACTGAAATAGAACCAGCCTTGTACTGCACATGAATGTGTGTAAATGAACTGGATACAACTTATATCTCTTTAGAAAAATGTTCTTATTTCTGAAGCCTCTAGGTGTTTTTATGTACAGTCATTTGTTCTGTGAGCAGAATGTGGTTCATATTAAAGAATTATGAAGCAGGATCTCACATATGACATCATTCAGCAATTATTAGCACTTTTCACGAATGGGCCATAATTGACAACAGAAAATTATCTATGCATGAGAAGTTGCTAGATTTAATATCAAACATCAACCATTCCAACACTCTTCTAAAACTTACCATAAAATTTGTGAATTGTAAAAGTATCTTTTTGGAAGAAAAACACAAAATGTACATACAATACAAAAATGGTAAGATCAAGTATTTTTCTGTATGTGAAAAGTCTTTTAAAAATAAGCATTCAAGTCAAAACCAGAGCCAGTGAAATCTGCAACCCTGTTTCCCATACTGGTGATTATATATATATATATATATGTATATAGGTTAAGCATTTTTTAGTCTCAGTTACAAAATGAATAACTTTCCAGCATTTCAACCATTTTTTTTTGCACATCTTTGTGGAATGTGCTTCTCTCACTTTGTTAAGTAATACCTGAAATAAACCTCAACTGAGCAATCAACCCACTGGAAAACAATGCTCATTACAAGCAGTATATACTGCATTTCTTGCTATTTTTGTTGTGCTTTTGTTGGTCAGAAAACAAGTTGGACAACCCCATAGAACATACTGCAGTCATGTAAATGATATGTTTTATTTCATGTTTCGTCCTGCCATCGGTTGAGTAAAATCACAAAGAAATCAACTGCAGTTTTCATTCTGGTTAAATATGCAGAACTCCTGGTGGCACCATAGTGCTGGTTCAAACAGCGTTTAGTTCCAATCAACCTCAAAGAAAAGCTAAAAAACGATAATCACCTTTTGGCACATTTGTTCATGTTGTTGTCCTTTCATCTCCTGCTAGAACAACTATAATGTAGTAACACCAATATTATGAAAGTGATGTGTATAGATTGAAAATCTCAGCTCGCGAGTTTTCAGAAGATGAGAAGAGGAAAACTGTGGTACATATGGCTCAGAAATGCAGTTCCAAGTCTCCAGAGGGGGACGACATTCACAAAAACACACGCACGCTTGCCTTTGTTCTTCTGGATGAGCTGAAAGTAGGAACATGACTTTGAGTGAGATGAAAAATTAAAAAGGTCTAAACTGAAAATGGAGCGTTTCTGTAAGATTTCAGTAAAAAAAAAACTAAGTGTATTTAACAAGTCTACCATGGAATGAAGAAATCTATGTGTGGTAGGCTCAGGGCTCATCTGCATCCGAGGATATAGTACGTAATTCACAGTTATCTTGGGGCCTGACTCAACACCTTCATTCAAGCCCTTGTAGAGTCAGACACACTTACGGTTTAACACAGAGCGGCTGCTTTAGGATGGGAGGGCAGGATCTCTGTTAATGAGCTAAATACTAAATACTAACTAGTCTTCATCTAGGATGGGAGAATAAACTTTAATCGGAGTAAACACCATATTTACAGAACAGAAATGAGGTTATAAAAGTACAGTCTGCTCAGTCTTGTACTGTTTTAAGGTCAAAGGTCACACTTTATTTTATGCTAGATATTTGAATATTTTAAATGTCAATCAGATGGAAATATATATATATGAGTCACTATCAACACCATATCAGTTATCAGATTAAGTAAAACTCTTTAATTCATCACAAGTCTTTTATGGTCACTAAAGCTGCATGTTTAGGATCAAAACATACAGTAAAATCAAAATTGTATTTTTTTTTTTTTACAATTTAAAATAACACTTTTCTATTTGAATATATTAAAAAAAATTTTTTTTTTGTAAAATTATAAACGTGTTTACTGTCACTTTTGAAAAAAAAAGAATACATAAAAAAATTACTTACCTTCAAAATTTATATATATATATATATATATATAGATAGATAGATAGATAGATAGATAGATATAGATATGTATATATAGGACTATTAAAAATTCACCTTTACCAGTAATAAATGAATAACTGTAAAATCTTTAGAAAATTCCAACATTTACATCCATTTTTCATTCTGTACATTGTGTTGTAATGCCTAAAATCACAATTGGTTTTGTATCCCTAGTAAATTCAGGTTTAGATTGCCACTCCCATATTTAACAGTCTGTATAGAACAGCATTAAGAAGAGGAGTGACATCGTTTTTAGCTGCAGTGTGAACAGGCTGTACTTCAGTCCCTCACAGCTTCTTTTAGCTCATGTCATGATAAATATGGCATCTACTCCGACTGAACGCTGCTCCTACAGAAGGGAATTTTCCTACACAGTGTTTCTGGCATGCTCATCTGATGATGCACTGAGGTCTCGTCATCCTTGGCTGTTTGCGTGCGGCCTGATTTCAGATGCAAGAGAAGAGATGACCAATGGTTAAGCATTAACTCTTTCTGCTGTCACAGTCTAAGACACACACATACGTTAGGTATTAAAAACAGGACTGATGATGCACAGAAGAGAAATAAGCGTATGTGTGTCTGTGTTTGGATCCCAGGTCTCGTTTAAATATGCAAACAGGTCATATATGCATCTGTTGAGCCCTAATAGAGGGTTGAATGGGACGGGTGGGAATGAATGGCTTGAAATGCTAGCACCTTGTTTTGTGCAAATCACCCCCAAGCTCCATACAAAGAGTAAAATCTTCACCTTTTTTTGACAGGTGGTTAACTATGCATATATGCCAAACATTCATATATAGATCTATATATTTTTTTACTTTTAAAAATTTATATGAAAACTATCATATATACATTGCTTGTGATTGATATAAAAAGCAAACATTTTACTAATTTGTCCATATATACAGCTGCAGGATCTCCGGGCTTCTTTTTCATTGATGTTTTTTCATTCAATCTTTTGTCCTCAGCATTTACTTTCAACTAATTGTCATCATAAAATGAATTCTAAATGAATTCATAAAATTCTTCTAAGCATCATATTTCACAAGCTCCACCAACGAGGAGAAGAAAATAAAAATAAAAATTAAAGAAATCAAAAAGGCCAAAACAAATAGGCCAAATGCTTCAGTGCTTACAGCAGGTTAACATAAAAGCCATACGGTGGAAACTTTTACAATTATAGATTCTGTCTTCTAGTTTCTTAATGAGATGTCGAACACAAGTCGTTACCATCCAGATGAGCTGCAATATTCCAGATGTTTCTCATCCCACAGTGGTCCTATCATGCACACCTCACACACATTTGTTTACACACTTGTTTACATGCACACTTATTGCAGAGTTTCTTATTCAGAATCTCTTATTACCAAATTAAGAAGACTCGTTTAGATCAAATTTGGATAAGAAACTGGTTTGGCTGTGTGCATGAAAGTGTGTAACTGTATTGGGAACATACTACGTAGGGAAAAACTACAAACAAATAACAGACAAAAGTGGTGTGTGTGACAGCCCATTGTGGGACGTTCAATTAAAGATGGAAGACCAGGTTCAGTAAAACTTTAACAAACAAAAGCAAAAAAGGGGTTGGTACAATGCAAATCGAACAAACCAGTCAACCGTCATTCCGTATGGTGATGTAACGTTTCATGCTACAGTCCATCATAAAAGGATAATCAAAAATCTTTTTCAAGAGTGTTTTTTTGTCTTTATATATATATATGTTTTATATTTATGACAAAAAAATTTATATTCATATATCTATATACTTTTTCTGTCAAATATATATGTATATAATTGGTAAAAACTGGTAAATTATTTGTGGAATAAATCATCTAGGGAGAGAGACAGAATGGTCCGTTCTGTTGTTTGCCGTCTCTCTCCATTTTCAAAGCTATTTAAATACATTGAGATATTCTATCTAATGTCATATTTCCTTTGGAAACCCAAAGTTAAGAGTCTGATTATGAAAAAGCCACTAGTGTTGGTTAAACATTCTCCGAGTGTAGTACGTCCCTCAGCCAGAAGGGGGCAGGCGGTAAACAGAGAGGATCCGACCACGCCCACTCTGCTCATCCACTCCTAAAAAATACTCTGAAAGGCAACTGAACTTCCTTTTTTTCAACAGCATCCCTCCTTTTTTTGAATGAATGACACAGCGGAAAGAAAATAGAAAAACTGGTTTTGGGACTAAGGGATAGGCAACTCCGGTCCTGGAGGGCCACTATCCTGCAGAGTTTAGCTTCAGTGTGTTTAATTAGGGTTGGAGCTAAACTCTGCAGGACAGTGGCCCTCCAGGACCGGAGTTGCCTGTCCCTGGAAGGGATTAGTCATACTAATGAAACTAATAATATTTTCATTAGGCTTTGTTCAGACAGAGCAAAAAAATATATTTTTGTTGTATTTTTTGTAGTTTGGACAGCAAAAAAACTGTTTAAAACCACATTTGTACTATAGGTGGTTTGAAATCGAATTAAAATAAAGCGTGAACTGTCTAATTGGATTTCAAGTATCTCCTAATTTGGGATGAGATTTATTTTGCAAATACACAAATTTTGAATAATGAATAGTAATCAATGAGCTGTTTCAGTATTTGCATAATTGAATTAAATAATTAAATGTATTATGATTTCAGCAGCATTTTACCATGACACAAATGTAGATAAACAAATCAGATTTTTGTGGAGTCTGAACAAAGCCAATTCAATCACTAAATTCACAGCCCCTCCCAAAAACACAACACCCATGTGATTGGCTGCTGGTAGTAGTGTGGGAGGGGCTTAGGATAGTGGGGCAGTAGCCTTTCAAAAGGGAAACCTTTGGGCATAAGGGTTCCCAGGGTTAAAGGGGCATACAATTTCCGTAAAAAATTCCTAAAAGTTTCCAAAATTTTTGCAATGACTCAAAAATGTACTGCCTCTTTCCAAACCCACTTATTTACCCCTAAAGGAAGCATTATAGTACCTTAAAGCAGGGGTGTCCAATCCTGCTCCTGGAGGGCCACTTGTCAACAGAGTTTATCTTTAGATTCTAGTTGAACACATCTGAAACAGCTAATGATGGTCTACAGAATCACTAGAAACAAAGTGTGTTGAAACTGGTGGGAGCTAAACTCCAGGAAAGTGGCCCTCAAAGAGCAAATTTAGACACCACTGCCTTACGTTTTAGTACCGAAAATTTTCATATTAGTACCTAAATGGTAGATATTAATATCTTTTAGTAAGTGTGTAATAGGATAAGTATTTTAACATCGAAATGACACACTTTGGATGTAAAGCTCAGGAATTGCACAAAAAACAAATGAAAAGACAAACAAATTAAATAAGAAAATAAAAGAAAATTGTGTTGAGACTAGCTACAGGTAGAGGGAGGCGCGTGGTCAACTCTCCAGCAGTTGTTTAAGGGCGCGCTCGATGTTCATGCGATGACCGACGCGCGTCACGCCCAGCTCAGCGAAGTCCTCCTTGGTCAGAGCAGGCAGATGGGAGCCCTCGATCTCATGCTCTTGGAATTGCTCCCGGTGTTCAGACAGGTTAATGCTGGCCAGCCAGTCGCCAACATCGTACTTGTTCCACAGGTGGAGGGGCTTCTGGTGGAACGGCCGTAGGGTGAGCAGTGGGGAGGGCAAGCCCGGGGAGGGGGCAGGCGAGGGAGAACGACTCCGCGCACTGGAGCTCCTCATGACAAAACGCACTTCTTTAGGTTCGTGAGGGAGACTGAGGCTAGACGATTTAAGGATTGTGGGGGGTGTGATGGGA
The DNA here is from genome assembly GCF_963082965.1 of Carassius carassius. NCBI lineage: Eukaryota > Metazoa > Chordata > Actinopteri > Cypriniformes > Cyprinidae > Carassius > Carassius carassius. Next base: position 30,633,264 of record NC_081767.1, on the reverse strand, counting down.
GAAGTGGCCAGACCAAAGCCCCGGATGGGTCCTAGAGGATCCGAGCGGTCCGGGGAACCGGGACTGGGTGTCCGCCGGGTCACTGGGTAGCGGCTGCCTGGTCTGATGGTGTAAGTGGTGCCGTAGCCTCTCTGAGAGATAGTATGGAGCTCCCCCAGACTGCTGAAGAGTCTAAAAGTAGGGAACAGAAGAAATGAAAGATTGAAAGTCAACTTTTTCTTTTTTGTGCGAAACAACAGAAATTCAGTGGCTCTTTCTCGCCCAGTTTTAGAGAAAGCATCAGCTATGTTAGGACTCTATGCTCTTTGAGTTAGATGTGGCAAACATACTAAACTAGTTTTAGTGAGACGCTTAATGCGTTTAGCCTCAATAGTGGAGCAAAGATAGAGAATACATCATAAAATCGAGGAGGATCTTACATTTTTTATTTTTATTACGATATAGTTCAGTCATACAACTAAAATTTAATTTAAAGTCTTTTCTCCTTAGTCAACATGACATCAAAATTCACCCTATTTACAATGTGAAAATTACTTTTTAATTAGTTTAGATTTTTTGATTGATTTACCAGTGAAAATATCTAAAAATTCCTAAATTTACCTGTGAAGCAAACCACATATAATATTAAGACATGTTTTCATGCAATGTATCTTGAATATTAGTGTATTTTCTCTTACTGCACTGGCAGAATTTAAGATAAATTTAAGTAAAAATACTGGGAACAATTCACAATAACATTTAATTTGTGAACATTAGTTTACTATATTTGTTAACATGAACATCTAAACTTCTAAATCATTTTAAAATTTAGATATTCATGTCATTCACCATTTAATACAGTAATAATTTAAAAGTTGCATCTGTTAATATCATTTAATGGACCTTAGCCTAAATTGACCTAACAATGAACAGTCGTAACATTAACAAAAATAATAAATACTGTAACAAATGTATTGCTCATTGTTAGTTAATGCATTAACCAATGTTAACTAATGGGGCGTTATTGTAAAGTGTTACTAAATATCCAATGCTGTAAGACATTTTATGGTGTGTTGCTTCTCAAGTAAATTTTTCTTGTTTGAAGGATTTTTAGATATTTTTAGAAAATTTGACAAAAAGCTTCATTTAATTTACATTATTTAAGATTATGTATTTTTAAATGCAATTTAGTTAATGAAAAACACACTAAATTGAGAACAACTGACCAGATGCATATCAATATTAAATAAAAATTACAATTTCAGCTTTTGACACTAAATTCATTAATTTATTATGTTCATCAAGATTGTTTTAAAAGCAGTGTATAAAGTTGAAGTTAATCAACTTCTGCACACTACAACTGTAACTAGGCAGAAGAAACTCGCTCTCCACTTAGAACTTGCCTCTGTGAGCAATGAAGCGAAGATCCAATGTAATTACTCTGTTAACAATCGATGGTAATGACTGAGGTGTTACATGAGTTTAAATGCAATTTGAATTGAAAATAAAACATGGACAGGTTTACACCAATTATATGAGCACTACAGCAGAACACTGAAAGCGAAACCAAACATGCAACACATGAGAAATAACAAAAGACAGATGTGGAGACATGCATAACATCTCAACCTTCAAATTAATTCACGTGATATATATATATATATATATAACAATATATAGGTTTCATAATTTGAGATTTTGACTTGCCGAAACAGTAATAATAAAAGAATCTTAAGTGAAAGTGCCGTTATATATTTAGTTTTTACATGGCTAGCCATTCTGGGTGTACCTTGGGTGAAAAGAACAGAACTTATTTAGCAATATAGGTGCAAGCTCTGATCATTACCTATCATGTCTGTAAAAGCAATCTATGAAAAATCTAAATGAAAACTAATGTCCTATACTTATATTGTTTAAATCCTTTTGCCTATGTAACTTGATGATTGAGGAGAATTAAGCAGCCAATGAAAAAACAAGGAAAAGCTGGGGTTAAGAGAGGCCTGACCAAATTAGCATTAGGTGGGTCAGTAGATGAGGAAAGATGGATGATGATCAAGGTTTGACTCAGGGGTGTAGAAAAACAAACAAACAAACAAAAAAAACAGAATAAAGAGAGATGAGATGATTCATGCGCACTTACACAGGTGCCCGGCTCTTCTGGGCTTAGCCTCAGATTCAGCTCTGGACAGAGCTGGGTAGCATGCAAAGAGAGAGTGAGAGAAAGAGGGAGAGAGGGAGATGGAGAAAAAGAGAGTGAGAGAGAGAGAGAGAGTGAGGGGCAATGGGAGAGAGAGAGAGTGGTCGGTTAGCATCAGTCCATGACAGAACAAAAACAAAGACCACACACTTCACATCCTCAACAATGTCAATTGAATGCAAACCAAATGCATAGCAACACAGACCAGAGCGCAGCTAGCCCCAGACGTCAGCTTTCAATGGTGGAACATGCACATATAGACATTATCAATAAAGACTGACTTTTATTAATAATGATGTGAAACCAAATACAGCATTTATTTCATTACATCCTCTGTCTGGGGTAAGGTGGCATTCTGGTCAAATGAAACAGAAATTTAGCAAAATGAACAAATATGCATGAAAAATAAACAATGCATAAAACTACATGTGCAACCATTTTTCTAAGAAGCAGGAGCGATCAAAGTGTTAGCATGATTAAAGGATGAAAGTGTCACAAAACTACAGAAATGAAACACTTAGCAAACACAGTAAGCTTGGACAGCATATTTGAATGGAGAGACAGAAAAATAACGAATACACAGAGGAATGATATATTATTATAATGATGACACTGTAATGAATATGTTACTTTTATGTTGGATTATCCAATGAGAAATGACAACTTTCAGCTGGTATGATTAATTTAAATACAATCCAGTTTTAAAAGAACTTTATCGAGGGTTGGACAAATGGATTTTAAGTAGTAGTAACATAGCTCAAAATTATTGTGATAAACATGGGTCAAACACATTCATATCATATGATGTTGCATGAAAAAAAATACAAAATAAAACGTCAGTCACACATGGACCCACATACATACTGCTAGCACAGTTCTGTAGAGCAGGGGTTTTCAAACTGTGGGTCGCGACCAACTTGTGGGTCACAGAATGGAACAAGGTGGGTCGCACTTGGCTGCAGCTAAATTTGCATTTCAATGACACACACATTTACAAAGTTCAGTCTAGGGCTGCACGATATAGTCTACCAACATTAATTACAAACAATATCAATATCTGTGCTTTTCGAATTGCAATTAAGTCCGCGTGCATTGCGTGTTTTGAAGCGCGGGCGCGCACGAGTTGTAATAACAGTGAAGGTCTCAGAGCAATGTCATTAAAAGGTTAAATCGGTCCGCATTATTAAATAGAAAAAAATTGCTCACTTCAATACACTATATTCTGCATGAGATTGCATACACCAGAAAATTCAAATGTTATGAAAACTGTTTCAGGTAGGCCAAGTTCATTCATTTCTATTGTCTGTTTGAACTCTGCACCGTTTTCGTTCGGGAAACGGTTTGTAAAAAGCATTTCACAAGTACAGGGTGAGCAGGGCACAAACGCAGGGTTAATTGTAACACTACAAGATTTAAACATTTCCACATGACAAAATGTAAAAAATTTTGCAATATTTCCTTGACATATCATCTCTATTTAGAGAAAAATTTGCCAAAGTTCAGAAATCTCTTGAAGATATTGCTGAACATTTAACCATTGCAAAAATACATTTCTGCCTTAACTTTATGTCATCCAGTTTTTTTTTTTTTTAAACGAGACACATCTGTTTATTATTATTTTTTACCTAGTGAAAATAGATTACACTTGTCTAGGTGGGTCGTGGAATGGAAAAGTTTGGGAACTCCTGCTGTAGAGAAGCAGGCCACAAGGAAAAAGCTCAGATGTAACAAGAGTTTGGAAGGTGAAAGGTCAAAGCTTGAGATATTGCATGCCCTCAGGCCATCTGTAACCTTGTGAACACCCCAATGGCAAGACAGAGGGACTAAAAGAAGTGCTTCATGGTTAAAATTAAATTCATGTCATGTAATTACCCTACTGCATGTCATCAAGAATGTTTTTCAAGTCACATCATGTTTACTGAAAAAGATGACATACCCGATGACCAAAACAGATGCACAGAGAATACTTGACGATACTGTCACAAGGGACAGACATTTTGGTTGATTTGCCAGGGTGGACAAGGGAACACAGAACCTGCAGAAGTGATTAATAAAACCCAGAGCAATGTCAGCAATAGTGATTGAATATGGGATTAGCGGATATTAAAGAATAGAAAATAAATGACATTTGATTTACCCTAGTTGCTAAAAGCTAAGGTTTACTTTCTTCCATGTCCTTGTCACATCTGTTGGAATATAAAGGACTTCAGCTGTATTTGAGGATATAAGCAAAATAGAATATAGCTGGTGCTTTAAAAAAAATCCAGAAAGAAAAAACATTGTCTCTTGTTCTTTTATATAAAACATTATTTATTTTACAACTGATACTTAATTTATTTGAACTCAAACTGTCCCTGTAGCTCTGGTCGATTTCATTAAACTATTATTCAACTATGGTCTTTGGCTTATATGGTAGAGCTGTAAGATCAGCCTGAGGACGTTCTACGTTACTTACCAGTGGTCGTCCAATGTTGAGATAGTTCTGGGGCTTCAAACGTCTCAATGAAGAAAGCATGTTAAACATTAACATTTAATTCTTTTAAATGAATAAGAAATGTTAAGGTTCGGAATGAACTTACTTTTAAATAAAAGTTAAAGATGACTGCTCTTTAAATCTTGTGAACACAGACACAGGTGATGTTCTTTGGTATTCTCTGAGATGTCATTTTCATGAGGATGTTTAATATATTATGTTAATTTTATTCCATATTACTTAAACATTTTTATTCAGATATGGGAAAAGAATTGCAGTGTTCTTACTGCCATTGAATTAATAGGAAACCTTTTCAGTATAAACAGCCAATTTCTGTATTCTCTTTACGATTTTGCTTTAGAAAAGGTGTTAATTTTTTTTGTAATGGAAGTTTTCATTTGGTTGTAAAGTTGATTTGCATTCGGTCTTCTCCAGGATTCACGCCTTACCTTGCACCGACCACAGGTGATTTCTTTCCGGGCTCAAGTGAAGCTCCAAGCGGCTCCTCCCCGAGTGAGCGGGTGTCCTTGTTCAGCTGCTGCAGCCGTGAGCTGAGCTCGCTTATCACAGTGGGCTTTCCTTCCTCTGCCCCCGAAAGTGGACGGGGTTCCACAGGGTCCCCCCATAACTTGGAGCGTTTCTGGAAGAGGTAGCGGGGTCTGGCCAGGCCTGAGGCTCCCACAGCAGCAGCAGCCAGCACAGCCGCATGCTGCTGTGAGAGCAGTTCGCTATCAGATGACTGCTTAAGCAGGGGGTCCCTGAATGTCACCGGGCCCTTGCTGAGCTGGGACTTGAGCTTTGGCTTTGGAGGCACTGGCGGCTTATCAAGAATGAACGTCTGGCCATCTGCGTGGGTGGTGTAGGTGTCCGTGGGCTCGCCGCTTTCCGAGGACAGTGTGGACATACTAGAGACAGTGGAGATGGTGCTCGTGGTCTCCAGGTGGTGATCACTGGAGCTACGAGTGTCTACCTCTTCCACCCCAGAGTCAGCAGCAGACTCTGGGCCCAGGTGGGACTCAGATAGCTTCCCTGAGGCTGCTTGTGGGCCACTGCTAGCGGGGACCTGTGCTGCTGTGACAACCGCTACTGGAGGGGCAGGGGATGGGGGTGGAGCTGAGGGCAGGGCAGAAGTTGTGGTCTGCGCCAACATAGAGGCAGGAGGTACTGCAGTTGCATTTGTCTTTCCAGGAAGGCCATTGGCAAATTCCTCTGGTGGAGGAACCACACCGACTTTACGGAGCTCCTCACGTGTCTCCTCATCACTGGAAGAAAGCATGGCAGGTGGCAATGTGACCGTATAGGGTTCCACGTCCTCCTCAGAACTACCCTGTGCCAGGGTTTTATCTGAAGATGGGCTTGGAGGTGGCTGGGAAGATGAAGCTGTGGTGGATCTTGAAGGAGCATCGGGACCAGGGGACTTGGCTCTTTTTATTTGGGCCAACATGGGTTTCGGGCTCTCTGACAATGGCCCCTTAGGAGAGGAGACCCTGTGCTCTGGGCTGGGCCCCACTGCCTCCCCATTACTCGTTGCATGAACCATGATAAGTCCAGCAGTTTTCTGCTGGGATGTGTCCATGATGCTAATGATCATACTCTTCTTGTCCTCAATTTTCCTTTCTTCCTTCGTTTCTGTCCTTGTTTCTAACTCTTTTCTGGTGGATATGGGACTTCCCCACTGAATCTTGCTGGTGGGGGCGGAGGTCTCATAAATTTGTTTTGTTGAAGGGGAAAAGGGAGGTGAGGCAAAATCCCCCTCACGCTCTGACCGCTCAGTCTCTTTGGTCTGGGTCTCCATATACAGCATCCCTCCAGCAGCTTCATGTTTAGTTCTGGGCTCAGGGCTGCTTGAAGGGGACTGACTCTGGGAGGTTAATGCCCTTTCCCTTGCGGCCAGCGCAAGTGCCAATGGAGAGTTGGGGTCCAGGGGCTTGCCTGTCAGTGGGTGAATGAAGGTGGTGCCCCCAGGAGAGGGACGCAATGCCAAGGCAGGAGGAGGCAACTGACCAAGTTCACGTGTGAGCATTCGTTCATCCACCGAACGGGATGGTGTGAGTGAAGGGGCTTCTGTGGGTGGTGCTGAACTGCCCTCCATCGTGCCCACAGATAGGAAGACTGTGGATTTCCGCCTCTCCTCCAGACGACGTTCCCGGTCTTTCACTGCATCAGCAATGGCTGCAGCAAAAGGACCCTTTCCTTGCAACAGTCCCTCAGCGTGAGCTTTACTGCGTTCCTGCAACAGCTGCTTCTGCTGCTGATAGAAATCAGCCCTGCTGGTATGGTGGGCAGCTAGGCGCCCAGAGGGAGAGTGCTCTCTCGCATGGATGGATGCCAGTGCTAGCGAGGCTCTCTCCTGAGCATCTTCCACCTGCAGTTGCTTTACAAGTGGGCTCTTCCTCCGCTGTGGCTTGCTTGGAGGGGGCGTGAAAAAGCCCACACTGAACTGGCCCACATTGGCGTAAGGGTTATCAATGACTCGACCTTTCCGCTTGATCCTTTCGGGTGGAGTTGAAACAGGACCTGGCCTGGGGATGTCAGTAGGCTCCACGGGAAGGTGGGAGGAGTCCTGCAGAATGATCATGGAACGGGCTTTTTTCTGCCGATCCATGTGGGAGGCATGGCGAGGTGGCTCAAATAGCTCAGCAGACATTGTCTGTGGCAAAATATGCAGTCTTGGTTCAGAGGCTGGTTTGAAACTGGAACGACTAGGATCATTAATGCAGCCAGGAGGAGGGGGTGGGCAGAACGATGGAGGGGGTCCAGTATCTAGATAGTAAAGTGATGGGGGAGGTGGGGGAGCTATTTGAGGAGGTGGAGGGATACTATGGCTGTCTCTCAGGCTGTCCGTCATGGAGGAGCTCCGCGGAAACCTGTATTCCGCTGCCAGGGCAGACAGTCGATCCTCTTCAGTTGCTCCTGCACAGAGAGACAGATAGATCTATAAAAATGTATTTTGGGTTTGGCTGAGCTTTGATGATGAACAAATATGCAATATTTTAAAGATTTGTTCTTTGCTCTTTCCTTTAACATCTCCCCTTATTCTTGGCATTACAAATGTAACTATGTGTCAAAGTTCTGCATTTCATTGCATTCAGATTTGAGTATCAAAGGACAGATATATAAAAGAAACTAGAACAAAGCCTAGCACTTTACTGCTATTTAAAATCGAGGAGATTAATGGAGGAGTGTATGTAAAAGATTCCTGAAGAATTACCAAAAGACTTTGTTCTAGCCATGCTTTTTGGCAGCTGCATGTGGGCTTTTTCCAACGCTGGGTGTAGAGCACCATGGATAGCAAGTCCTTGCCGCTCAAAAAGAGACTGCACAAAGAAAACATTTATGTTTAAAAGGGTCAAGCAAGAATATTTTGACAAATTTTCAACAAAGTGTTTCTACTGGCTACTGTTTTTGTGAGAAGCTTTAAATAGGACACTTTCTGATCATCTGAGTGTGAAGACATACTGTATCTTACACTGATTTCTGCTGGTGTAATTCGGCGACTGCTAGGACGTTGCTTCACTGTGGCTGCTCGGTAGTCTGTTTCTACCTTTGGCCTCAGTACTGTCTCCTGAGTGGCCAAAATCTCATCTAGCCTTTCTGTTAAGAAACACATATAAAACCATGTTAATTATACACACCCACACAAATAGTGCTCATCAGTTTGTTATATGGATCACATTTGTTCACATGCTTTGAAATAAAAAAGACAAAGTAAACCTGAATTGGGAATGTTAATGACATTAACACAATGCCACAATGCATCATTGCTCCTTATTTTATGGCAAAAGTTGTATGTGACAAGCTCGGTTCCAACCCATAGACCTTCCTGGCTGTATACTGTCTACTTGAGCAGTGCCATAGACAGGATATATTCGTATATTAATGCATGTTCGCAAAGAAAAACAATTAAAAAACATAACAGATGGAGGCAAGAATGTATCCTGTGTAAACAGTCCCTAAGGCAGCATTCTAACTGAAATAGAACCCCGTAAGTGACTCATTTGTAACAAATAGAATTCCTTGTGTGAAGCCCATGAGAAGTGGAACTCACAATAGATTTCCAATTTGGCATTAGCACATGTTGCTAGGAAAAGATTACATTTAAAGAAAGCATGAAAAATAAATTGCACAGAAAATCACTTTTTTATTATTTTTATAATTTAATCAATATATGTTAAATTTAGAATAGCAATTTGAATATTTTAGTTTTTTCAAAACATTATGGGACATCAGAAACAAGATATTTTAAAGTAGAGCATAATTTTACTGCCATTGTGTTGGGAATGCCTAAAAATACTGGTTAGGTAGGCAGCTCACTAGGTTTTGGAACAGAGCTAAATAAATCATATTCCAGCATGAGCAAGGTGAAGATTGTTGGATACATGTTGCATACTTCAGTGATTTTGTTGGATTCTAAAAACCTTATTGTATAACTCACCTCCTCGTCTCCTCCTTGCAGAGGCTGAGCATGAAATAAATGTACAGAACAATAAATGCAAAGTCTCAGATCAGCAAATGTCTGTCGATATGTCTGTCTGTGTGAATGTGTGTAATGAATTCAGTAAATGCAGTACACAGATAGAGTGAGAGGGGAAAAGAAAGCTGATGTTTTGAACAGCCCAAATGGCTGCACGAGGGAGATGACATAGTTAATAAATAAACAAGAAAGAGCAACACTCTACAGAGAGAGACAGATAGAGACTAAATGTTGCATCCAAGTGTGTGTGGATGTGTAAAACAATCTATTTTCCTAATCGACTATTTAATAATCCGAATGATAATCTGACTATTTGGAGGAAACCCTGCTCCCCAAAAATGTCCATCTACATGTGCACATAGTCTTAAAAATTGCACACTGGATCCAAGAATGTGCAGCCTTTCAATAGGGTAAATTATAGCATTTGTTTCTTCATTGGAACTTTAGCATTCCATCACTTGCTCACCAATGGGTCCTCTTCAGTGAATGCGTGCCATCAGAATGAGAGTCCAAACAGCTGATAAAACACCACAATAATCCACAAGTAATCCATACCACTCCAGTACATCAGTTATCATCGTGTGAAGTGAAATGTTGTGGGTTTGTAAGAGACAAATTCATCAAGTCATTTTAACTTCAAACTGTTGCTTCCAGTCAAAAGTCCATAATCCATAATAGTGAAAAAATCCCATTGTCCTTTTACATCAAAAGCACCAAAAATTTGTTCAGAACGGTTTAGAACTATTTTCGCTTGTAAACAAAGCTTGGTCTGTGTATATTTCTTTTTTTTTTGAGTCACAAGATATGCCTTTTTTTTACTGGAGAAAGTAGTATTATGGATATAGGACTCGTATTTTAGCCAGAAACAATAGTCTGAAGTTAAATTTGAATGTCTTAATAATGGATCAGTTTTTTACAAACACACAGCTTTTCCCTTCACAAGGCTTTAATTGATGGACTGAAATTGTGTGGATTACTTTTGGATTATTGTGATAGTTTTATCAGCTGTTTTAACTCTCATTCTGACAGCACCCATTGACTGCAGAGGATCCACTGTTGAACCAGATTTCTCCAAATCTGTTCTGTTGAAGAAAAAAACTAATATACATCACGAATTACCTACATTTGGAGTACATTTCAATAAATTATAATTTTTGGATGAACTATTCCTTTAAGACAAAAAATTAAAACAATTTAGAAAAACTATTCCATCTCACAACATAGTGCATGTGTTTGTTTGTGGGTGTCTTACCTAGTTCTTCAAGCTCAGCAGTCATGCTTTTGGACCTCAGGGTGAGGGTCGTGCTGGACGCTCTTTTTGGAGGCAGGGGCGCTGTGGAGGAAAGGCAAGGAGTAGATGAGAAGATAGTATGGCGTGGTGATGGGCCTTCACGGCTGCTGCCCTTCAGCAGTTGCCAGCGCTTCTTCCCCATCTTCATCTGAAGATCACGGTACCACACAGCTGCACCACGATTAAACCATCTCCTTCCGTCTTTCACTCTCAAACATGCAACATAGAATCATGCGACTATCAGACATCTCCTGTGTAATTGCACGACCAGAAAGCAACTTCCGTTCTTGGTGGCCCTCCGATAGTAGAAAGAAATACTCGTCTCCTAAAACCCTTCATATCACATTCAGCCTCTTACAATGCAAACGGTGGTGAGTTTCCCTTTGTCTCTCAGAAATTAAACCAAAGCATGTTTTGAACTTCCAAGCAGTGTTACAAGAAGCAACAAGAAAACGATCAGAGTTCCAGAAAATCAGACACTTCTGTTGTCTCAGTAAAACTCCTCACTCCTTCAGCTAACAACCTTCAGACTGGAGTGAAGCTGGAGAGAGAGAGAAGAGGAGAGAAATACCAAGGCACTAATGCAATACTTACTAAAACACGCGTTGTAGTAACCATGGCAACTCTGGCAGGAGCAAGGCCTGGGTTTTGTGCATTTCAACTGTGAGAATATGTGTGTGGGGGAGGATATAGCCACAAAACTAACAACAGACACTCTATTATTATTTCATCAGTAGTGTGTGGTAGTTTGCATAGCCCAGAGTTATGCAATAACCCTGCAATAACTTTGCAGGTGACTTTGATTTCAAGTAAGAACAATATTCTTATAAACAAACGATTTTAGGGTAAGGATCTGTCTTAGGGGCATAAGCAACACATCACTTCCCTCTGATCGCAGGGATAGTTCATTTCGGTTGCATGCTGTAGGGCAAGGGTGTCAAACTCAATTCCTAGAGTTCTGCTTCAAACACAGACCTTGTAGTTTTCAATAAGCCTGGAGGACTTGATCAGTTGGATCAGGTGTGTTTAATTAGGGTTGAATATAAACTCTGCAAGGCTCCGGCCCTCCTGTAATTGAGTTTGACAACCCTGATGTAGAGCATCCTGCTAGCAACACTAAGGTCATGGGATGTAATTACAAATACATTAAATAGAATGCATTTTGCACTTAAGAGACTCACTGTTGAACATACATGAGCAACATTTAAGCATATTAACATATTAAGCTGTGGATCTTATTTATAAGCTACAATCTTTGTTAATAACACTTGCATTTTCAGTGGCAATAAATTAACTTAAAAAAATAAAATAAAAATAATATATAAATAAAACCTGATTCAGGAGCATGTTAAATGTTTTATTTGGAGAAAAATCCATGACCTTTGTAAATACATAAATAAAATTAAAAAGATTTTTAAAATTTGCTTTGGATGAAAGCATCTGCCAAATGCATTCAGTTTAAGAGTAGTAAGACTCATTTTTGAACATATATGAACTACACTAAAGCATAAAGCTGTGGATTATTGTTATTAATACTAAATCCATTAAATAAATAAATATTCCTTGGTGAGAAATCCAGCAACTAAATAATTAAAATATATAAATAATAATAATAATAAAAAAACACATCTTACACATATCCATTGAGTGAGATACTGAAAAGACAGCAAACATGTCTGATGGATCTATAGAGACTTGCAAAAAAATGTATATTGAATACAAGAACTTACATTTTATCTGTTTTATTTAAGTGCTTTGAATTATTGTTATTATTATTTTTATGGATCAACGTAGTCGACCATCCTAATTCAATCTATACTGTGTAAGACATAAAAGTGTCTGCTAAACGACTGTCTTACTATGCTGTTCCATCATCCACTAAAGGCAAACACAGCTCAGTGAAGGGTTCAGATAGTATGTGGGAGTTGCAGATAAAAATGAGGATAGTTTACATGGATATTGAATAGATTACTTCTATTGTGATTTGAGGTTTTGCTATAGTACTAATAACTATATCGGCAGACTCACTGAGCTGCTAATCGATTGAGTGGGTGTACAGTAGGAAGTAGGAACACACAAATGTGTGTATGTGGAAAGGCTGCACAGAAAACACTTCAGTCTGCTAAGTTATCACAATTCCTGGTGACAAGCAACCCTGCCATTTAGTTAATGCTCCTGACATTTTCTCCTCTGACAAACACAGGCATTACCGTCACAATCGGCTATGATCATTACACTCACTTCTTGATTCATTCTTGCAGCATTTCTTTTCCTCATGTTTGAGACTATGAGAGAAATCTCTCAAAGTCTGATCATCACATACAGTATAGAGCATCAAAGACTGGTTTCCCAGCAACCAATGCCTTTAAGAGCTCTTCAGTGTGACTACAGTAGCCCCGCCCACAATAAACAAACAAAACCAGCAGTCAGCACATTCCCTATAACTCAACTACAACACCACATATGAACTATATTCATGCAATATATTAAACGGCAGACCTTGTTGCTAAGTTGCATACCCTGTAACACTTACATTTTGATTGCTGGAAAACCCATTAAAATTAAATTAAATCAAATTAAAATCAATACTTGCATTTTCGGTTCGTGTACTTTTGCGCCCATTCGTTTTTTGTTTTATTAACCATGATGAAAAAAAATGAATGGTTTTTGTATTTTTAAATGCTATGTTGAAAACCAAAATTGAAATTAGATCTGTACACACAAAATGCTGCCCGAAAAAGTACAATATTCACGTATTTTTAGATGTTTATGACATTTTTAATAAACACCACAAAATGCACAAATTAATACAGAAAAATGTCAATTTTAACAAGTTTACTTTGGCCAGATTAGAAGTAATGCTTCTCCCGCACGATCAGTTGAGATCTAGCCATCTCTGGAACAATGCAGAGACTTGACAGAAATATGATTGTGCAGAATCCTTGGACCATCATGAAATTATATATAGGGGTATAATTTTGAAATAATTTTGTGTGCTATCTGGGTTACCTCTCAGAGGACCATGGTCGCTCCAAGTAAGTACAGTACCGTGTTATAGCTCTACACACGAGGCTTTGGGGTAAATATATACAAAATTCTACTTCTGCAGATACAGACAGGCATGGTTCTCGAATCAAATCAGTGAGGGTGCTCTCGCCTTAATGTAACCTACATCTAGCAATTTAAAATAAAACAAAATACATTTTCTTAATTAAATAAAATAAAAAATGTAATTAAAATGAAGGAAAATATAAAATATAATAATAATAATGATTTAATTTAAACAAAACAAAACAAAGCAAAATAACATACAGCAGCGTTATTATCTAGGACAGAACAGTTCTGTTTGACGTGAACAAGCACCTTACCCTTCTTCCTGACTGACTCTTCAGACTCTGGCTTGCGTGTGACTGACACCACCTTCATCAAGAGGTTATTCCCACCCTGCCGGATGAGTGACACCACCTGCTTGTGTCCCACTTTTACCACGTTAACACTATTCACCTGAGAGAAAAAAAATCAGAAAAGTTATAAGTGTTTTTCATCCCACTGGTACATTCCCAGAATCTCATACTACACTCAGTCTACAAGGTCATTACACAGCTGCAACAAATATTAATGCTTTTTATGTGCTGAAAATGTGGAACATGATGAATAGATACAGAAAGATATGGGATATCAAACCAATCCAATACCTCAATGAGGAAGTCACCAGTCCTAAGCCCCGCCTTCCAGGCCACGCCCTCAACATCCACAGACTCCAGGTACTGGAGTGCAGGAAAGGCAGGTGTGGGTGTAAACTCTTCAATGGGTGTTTCCGCTACACAAACACAGAGAATCAATGCAATATCACATTGTCGGTGCTTAGACTCTTTGAGGAGTCAGTGAATGGCTTGCTTATGCATAATTCTGCTGGGATAAGTAACAGTCAATTTGATGAGCCATTCTATTAATATAAACATATGTCTAAATAGATCTGTAAGTGTTTTGCTCTTAATCTTTGAGGAAGTCATAGTATAGGAATTATGAAAGCAATAAAGAGACTGCTGACACATATTAGTAAGAGATATTAATGCACTATGTGGGTAACAGATGGCATTAGTAACTCATAACTCCTACACAGGATGGTGCCACCCCAGATTCTGGGCACTAACACACACACACACACACACACACACACTACTTAAAAATCCTGCTGATCCGTGTGGGTTATCAAACACAACTGTCTAATAACGCTGTTGAGTCAACATATATGCTGCAGAAATGTCATGACATGAACCAGTGACGGTGATATTTGATTATGTAAGTAATGAAGTTCACTTATCCCCTTATCTCTAAATTTATGCCATCACTGAACTGCATGTGTAAAGCACACACACTCTTGCACTACTGATATGCAATGAGTTTCGACTATTATGTGATTATTTTATTATTTCAAATGAAGGTGCTATTGGATAATATTAATCCATAACCAAAACTATTTAAACTTGATAGTAGTAAAATTGCATTCAAGTTTGGCTCCATTCCGATTAGTCAGTTTTCACAAGCCAATCAATTCCCAAATACAGTGTGTACTGTTACCCAGTTTTGTGAAAGAAGCTGCAACTCTGACTGTAAGAGCAAACTGAGGCCATGAACTCAGTCATGTCTTACCTTTTGCTCCCCGCAAGACGAAGCCGAATCCCTCATTCTCTTTCTTCTGGAGCACAGCGTTCTTCTCCTCGATGATGTAATCACTGAGCATAAGAGAGAGCAGGACAGTGAGGTCAGATTCCAGCACCATGCCTGTATCAGGACCACCACGGCCGGGCACTTCACGCCTGGACCACCTGGACGTACCCCCACACAGCTACTCTCCCTGATCCCTGTCCTGCTCCGCTGATGAGCCAATCAGGTTAAAAGCAGTAGCTGTGAGAGTGTGGACGCTATGAGAAAGCTCAGGTGGAAGCTCCTGTCCTTCTGTTTGACTCCAGCGCAGCCTCTTTAACTGCATTAGGAGATTGGACCAAATGCTAATATCCAGCCTCTTATGCTTTTAAATGAAAGGTAAGAAAAATGAGGGCCGTGTCCAAATCCGAATGCAGCAGATAGACAAAAAACATCTTTTAAAAGCCAGAAATGTAAGAGGACAGTCTTAACCCTGCATTTATGCCTTAAAGTGCAGCCCATCAATTATAAAGAGATGGGATGAGCACTGACAAAAAAGAAAGTGAGACAGAGACACACAAAGGATCTTTTTCTATGGTGGTCTCTTCCCCTTAACACACATACATGGTCCATCTGTCTGGATGCATTGAGATAGTTATCATCAGTGCGAACAGCAGGGACAAATCTGTTCTTCCTTACTCATGTGAGCCACAGTAACCCGCCTGTAGACACCATCAGCCCCCCTCCAACACACACATACAAACAGTGCTCTAGACATACAAATATCACATCACTAACCTCACTGTTATGATTGACTGTTCTACATTTGCATGACATGGCAGATGCTTCTAAATAAAACAACTGGGCTTCTCATGCTTAAGGCAACACACTACAGATGAAAAGGGTAAAAAAAAAAAAAAAAATGTAATTGACAGATTTCATTGTACTTTCCACAGATGATTAATCACTGTGCATTAAGATAACTGTTCTGTATAACAAGTTTTCTGAAATGTTACATTTGTATTTGCAAAAGAGGCATTATGCAATTTAATATGCACCAATTTGCATACATTACTAGAACAGAAATCAGAATACTGAATATTTCATTCATTGTCGACATGTTAGAATGAATGTTTTTTCTCTTTTTATCACTCCAGAAATCTGAAATTTTTTTTTTTTTACACGTTTTAAGGATTTAAATTCTAAATCAGGTGAATGATATATGAACAAACCCTTCTGTCAAAACCTTTAGAATATAGATTGGAATAAAGTTTGGAGTATGCAATTGGCTACTGAAGTGGGGATTTCTGGCTGAGTGCTTGAGAAAAAAAAAGAAATGAATCCAAAGTTAATCATAGTGTGAAAAGCAATTTACAATGATTTCATGATATCGATCAGTTTGTGTGTTCCCTGGGAATCAAACCCATGACCTTGGCATTGCTGGTGCCATGCACTACCAGTCAAGCTACAGGAAAATATATTATTACTTATTATTATTTTATTACTGCAAATCTATAGCTCAAAACACAGCACCTCATATATAACAACACCCATACCATCTAAAAATCTGTTTTATAAACAGAGCATAATAAAGTCCTTGTGAACAGATGGTTGTGTGCTGATTGCAGAATAATTATCACAAAATGATTAAAAGCTGTTTATGTGATCACATGAGACCAGAGCAACGACTGGTGTCTGTGTCATCAAACTATAAGAAAGCTCATCCCTCTCCCTCTCTCTTTCTTCCTCGTACCCTGAGGGTCTTCATCACTGATGCATTAGGAGTGATGAATCTAATTAAGCAGTGGAGAATCAATTAGATAAATTACAGATGATTCGGTGTTGAAAGCACCTCAGGTTAACGAAATGCTCTGTCCTACAGAACAGCAGTCACGGCTGTGATTACATCAGTTTACGGTCGGGCATCTGGAACTTTCATTTGCTGTGGTTTTGTTTACGAACAAGCTACATTAAACTGGGACAGTGGAATATTTGGGTTGCATTTCCCATTATCTATTTAATAAATGTACAAGTAAACACTTGCAGCCTGAAATTAAGACAGACACAGTTTTTGTATTATCCAACTGTATTTACCCAGTGCAACTTATACCATCCAGGTGAAAGATATAACATCAACATACCATAAAAAAACAACAACAACAACAATCAATGAGTTGGAAAAAAGATCACCCACTCCTAAAAATGACTTGTAAACTCAATCAGGTGTAGCTAATCACCTTCTCAATGGCACAACAAGCCATTTGACTTTCATCTGTGATCAGCAGTGCACATTTTGATTAGCTCAGCATGAAAACAGCTTTCCTGGAGCATTTCAGTACTTGGTAGTGCAACTTAAGCAAACAATAAACTATGGATGTTGAGGCACTGTCAAAAGATCCCCAGATAAAGTTGTGGAGATGAATACAAAGACATTTCAAAGGCTTTATCAATGCCTAGAAGCACAGGGAAGTCTGTTTTTAAGAAGTGGAATGTATTTGGTACAACACAGACTGTCCCTGGATCAGAACGTCGCTCCAGAAAGTTGTCAGTGGGAAGAAGGTTTACCTTCCAACATGACAATGACCCAAAGCACATGGCTAAACTGAGAACACAGAGGTTGAAGGAAAAAAAGGTGAATGTCCTTGCATGGCCTAATCAGAGCCAAGACTTAAACCCCATTGAAAATCTGTGGAATGACTTGAAGACTGCAGTCCACAAGCGTTCACCATCTAATTTAAATGAATTTGAGCAGTTCTGCATAGAACAATGTAAAGTTAGTAGAGACAAATCTCAACAGACTAAAGTCTGTTAATGCTGGTTCAACAAAATACTGACACAAGGGGGTGATCCTTTTCCAACTCAGTGAATCTGTTTTTTTTTTGTTGTTTTTTTCTGACATGTTGGTGTTCTATCTTTCACTTGGATGTTATAAAAGTAAACAGAGTAAACAGAGCTGGATAAAACACAAACTGTATCCATCTTCATTTCAGGCCGCAAAGCTACAAAATGTGATTATTCTAAAGGTGGTGATTCTTTCCATACCCAATATATATATATATATATATATATATATATATATATATATATATATACACATATATATATATATATATACACACACAAAAAAAATTTGCATATTGTGATAAAAGTTCATTATTTTCCATAATGTAATGATAAAAATTAAACTTTCATATATTTTAGATTCATTGCACACCAACTGAAATATTTCAGGTCTTTTATTGTTTTAATACTGATGATTTTGGCATACAGCTCATGAAAACCCCAAATCCCTATCTCAAAAAATTTGCATATTTCATCCGACCAATAAAAGAAAAGTGTTTTTAATACAAAAAAAGTCAACCTTCAAATAATTATGTTCAGTTATGCACTCAATACTTGGTCGGGAATCCTTTTGCAGAAATGACTGCTTCAATGCGGCGTGGCATGGAGGCAATCAGCCTGTGGCACTGCTTAGGTGTTATGGAGGCCCAGGATGCTTCGATAGCGGCCTTAAACTCATCCAGAGTTTTGGGTCTTGCGTCTCTCAACTTTCTCTTCACAATATCCCACAGATTCTCTATGGGGTTCAGGTCAGGAGAGTTTGCAGGCCAACTGAGCACAGTAATACCATGGCCAGTAAACCATTTACCAGTGGTTTTGGCACTGTGAGCAGGTGCCAGGTCGTGCTGAAAAAACCTTGATAAAAAAAAGTACTTTGGACCACTGGGCAACAGTCCAGTGCTGCTTCTCTGTAGCCCAGGTCAGGCGCTTCTGCCGCTGTTTCTGGTTCAAAAGTGTCTTGACCTGGGGAATGCGGCACCTGTAGCCCATTTCCTGCACACGCCTGTGCACGGTGGCTCTGGATGTTTCTACTCCAGACTCAGTCCACTGCTTCCGCAGGTCCCCCAAGGTCTGGAATCGGTCCTTCTCCACAATCTTCCTCAGGGTCCGGTCACCTCTTCTCGTTGTGCAGCGTTTTTTGCCACACTTTTTCCTTCCCACAGACTTCCCACTGAGGTGCCTTGATACAGCACTCTGGGAACAGCCTATTCGTTCAGAAATTTCTTTCTGTGTCTTACCCTCTCGCTTGAGGGTGTCAATGATGGCCTTCTGGACAGCAGTCTTACCCATGAATGAAGTTTTGAGTAATGAACCAGGCTGGGAATTTTTAAAAGCCTCAGGAATCTTTTGCAGGTGTTTAGAGTTAATTAGTTGATTCAGATGATTAGGTTAATAGCTCGTTTAGAGAACCTTTTCATGATATGCTAATTTTTTGAGATAGGAATTTTGGGTTTTCATGAGCTGTATGCCAAAATCATCAGTATTAAAACAATAAAAGACCTGAAATATTTCAGTTGGTGTGCAATGAATCTAAAATATATGAAAGTTTAATTTTTATCATTACATTATGGAAAATAATGAACTTTTATCACAATATGCTAATTTTTTGAGAAGGACCTGTATATATATATATATATATATATATATATATATATATATATATATAGAGTAATAGAACGACTGCCCCCCCAATTATCATTGACACCCCATCTTTTTGATTGCCCAGCACCAGGTTCCTGACAGCAATGGGTGTGTGAGAGGGCTGATAATCCCCTCAAGTGCTGTGGTCCAAGGAAGATGAGCCACTGTAATGTAGGCACCACCTCTCATGCCCCGGACCACATGCGGCCGCCGGACTCTGCCCCTTACCTGGACCCCTCCTTTCTAAACACTGTCCTTCCTTCACGAATCCAACAAGTACACCAGATATATTGGTGGTAACAAGAACAACCCCCCCACCCCCCATTTATTTTGGACACTCCTTCCCCTTTGGACACTTTATTCTCCATTTTGGAATAATAATTTTGTTTTATTTTATGTTAAATAAAAGCCTTTCTGAGGCATGAAGCCTCACCCATTGTGTCTGTTGTTTGCTCCTCCCACCACAATATATATGTGTTTGTGTGTGTGTGTGTGTGTATACATGTCTGGGTTGGTTCATGCCTTATGTAATATTTCAATTAAATAAAAGCATTAAACATTTCAAATATTTGTTATAAACTTACAAAAGCCCTCACAGCCAAGTTCAGCTAATTTAGTGCCTAATGATAAGAGAATCAAGTGTTAAATGAGTATAATGGCCATTAGACCTCAGGAAGAAGGTTTCCTGTAGCGCTGACTTCTTGTCATTGTAGTGCACACAACTCCCTAAAGTGATCTCCTGAGCCGAGGAGAACATGCATGAGTATGTTAGCTCCACTTTTTCCCATGTCAATGAAGATACACCTCTGTACGGCGACATTCACATATAATGAATATTTTCGAGAAGAGTGAAGAGGGAGTTGACAGCACACATTTGACAGCATTAGCTTTTCACAGCTAGGTCAATGTATGCTAACTTGTGCTGAATGAACAGACTTAGCGGAACACAGTTTGGTATACTACATTTATGGTTTAAAGGGGTCATATGATGAGATTTAAAATTTTCCTTTCTCTTTGGAGTGTTACAAGCCCTTGTTGCATAAAGAAGATCTGTAAAGTTGCAAAGACTAAAGTCTCCAATCAAAAGAGATATTCTTTATAAAATTTAAGAGTCAACCACACACCCCTTAAACGCCTCGTTCTAACACCACCCACATGTCTTCGTCTCAATATTGGGAAGATTTACATAATGCCGCCCAAATGTTCATGCAAAGAAAGAAGGCACAACTTTGATTCTCGTTGTAGTATTGTTGTTGCCGTGCCGTGCTGCCATGTTGTGGAGATGCTGTGTGTTTCATTGTGAAAGCAAAACTACTTTGTCTGGCCTTCCAAAAGAGGACAATATTCGCTTCATCATGCCTAGAGTTGATCTGTGCTGGTCGCTGAGGAAATACATCAACTTTGCGCTGTGGATTGCCGGATTAGCTTTCACGGTGGACAAAGTGGACTCCAGCCTGGGGTCGTCACATGTGGTTGTTGCAAGCTCCTTCGTCGATTCCACCAGCCACGCCGTTCTCCCATAGAGTAAAGCTTGTTGTTTGTCATTTCTCTGATCACAAATGCAGACATGATTTTATGTTTATGCGGCGCGATGCAATGCATCACCTAACCCTATACCTAACCTGGCATCACAGTATGGTGAGAGGCGTAACAGTTCCGTCACATGCTTGAGTTATTTGGCCCATCACAACGCACTGGCCAATCAGAGCACACCTTGCTTTTCAGACCGATGAGCTTTGTAAAAATCTACATTTTGCAGAAAGGCGGGGCATAGAGGAGAAACAATAATGTACAGTATGTGGAAAATAATGTGTTTTTTGAATCTTAACCGCATAAACACATTTCATTACACCAAATACACAAAATAATGTTCTTTTTAGCAACATCATATGACCCCTTTAAATCTATTATTATAGCTGAATGTAGTTTGGCACTGACGTGCTTATATATACAATATTAAAAAGATTTAATATCACATGTATTTATAGATTTAATGTAGTTCACATGCTAACATTTACAGCTTAAACAGATTAGCAGGCTTCTCATATTACCTGAACACAGTTTGGCGTACTCACATACTAATATTTACAGTTTAAATTGAATAGTAGACTTTACACTTAATTTGACTTTATACCTATAACTTTAAGCTTAAAAAGTACAGAGAATTTGGAGTTCACAGTTGAATCCCCATCTCGGCAACTTCCAACAGTTTAATCACTGTTCGTCTAAACGCATCTCACAGAGGATTTCAGTAAAGTGATGGTCATTTATTCATATCTTAGGATTTTAACGCCATTTGTCTTGTGTATTTTGAACCCATTTCAGAAGGTAACTGATTTGACTGGGTGCAGTTCTCTAGGCTGCTGTTCTAGGCCTGTTTGCTGTTGTTGAGCAGCCTGGCAAGAGAAGACGTATGGAGTGAGTAGTATCAGTTTGACAGAGAGACTCCAGTAATTAATCATCTCTGGTTCTCTCTCTCTCTTACTCTATTCCACAACTCATCCCATCTCCTCCTGTGTCCCACATCAATCAGTCTTTAATTTCGGAAACACTTGTTAAATATATTACACATGCAGAATCAACAGTATTACAATAGCAGCAACAAAAACTAGATTATCTGTTGCGGTCTAATAGATTAGTACAGTGGTTCCCAACCTTTTTCAACTCGCGGCCCACACAACCACACACATATGTTTCTGCGGCCCACTTCAAAAAAATTAACTGACCCCGCTATTGTTGGGTTAATAAGATAGATTGTTAACTGTATTATTTGAATGAACTAGGGCTGTGCGATATGGACAAAAAAAAAAAAAAACTTTCGCGATTTCTTTGATCAATTTTGCGATTGTGACACACACAGATATGCTTTTACAGTCATAAATGCATTCAGGATTAATTTGAAACATATTTCCAAAAGAAAACCAATAAGAACTTTATCAAAAAGTTGTAACGTCTCTAGAACATATATGTCAAAATTATCCCTATAGTAAAGATGTAACAAAATGTATAGACTTATGGCAAAAAAATAAATAAATCCCGTGTACGGGGACTTTTTTTTTTCTTTGCCATGCATTGTTCATAGAGCTCATTAATTGTAGCGGTGCCTCAGGTGTTTGCAGTGTATACAGTATGTGTATGCGGTCAGCAGCGAGAGCGCATAAATATAACGCGAAAGCACATTAAAATAATGCATGAGTGCGAATCTGTCTGTTCGCACGCAGATTTCCTTTGCTCTGTCACAAAACCAGACGTGCTTGCTCAGATACACGCTGCTCTGCGCGGAGAGAGTGTGCGCACTTAAAACGTGTCTTATCTCACTTAAACTGAGTCCTGTGCACTCACAACTCTCTCTATGCTCATTTTTTATATATTAATTATTTTCGCACATTTTTATTTCTAGCCTTTTACCGCGTGCAGTCTGAACGCTCTGATCCGTCAACATGGGCTCGCAAAAAAGGCGCATCACAGACAGTGTGTAAACCTGGAGTTAGACATATGCCCAGTCTGTTCTGTTCTCGCGCTAGGTGTGTTGCATTCTGATTGGATCGGATAGCATACCGCAGGAGGTCAGGGCCGTGCAAAATCGTGCTAAAGTGATTTAGAAATCGTGCACGCTCAAATCGTGATTTTATGACGATTTCTATTAATCGCACAGCCCTAGAATGGACAGGAATGAACAGAAAATAATTGGCGGCCCACCTGCAATGCCACCGCGACCCACTAGGGGGACGCAGACCACAGGTTGAAAACCACTGGACTAGTAGAATCTCCAAAATTAAATATGCACTCGTCTGATCAAGGTCTATAACTGCATAGAGCTTAAACATGATGATTTTTTTTCACAACTACTAAATAATATTATAAAATGATGTATAAAATATAGAAAATACATTTATTTTATTATTTATTATATTAAAGCATATGACATTATATCTTGTTCCTCATATTTATTGGTGAGACAGAATTAACTGCATTCATATCACCTAATTTGATCGTCCTCTAACACAGTAGATATTATTCACAAATAGCTTTGCAAATCCTATTACACTGTAACATTGCGCATAATGTAAAACATGACCTCTTCTTTAATAGCATGCACTGACTGTTTTTTATTACACTCAGCTCTAGAATTTAATGTAGTTCTCCGTTCTCAAGGGAATCGAGTACTTAACCATTTATTTTGCACTCTAAAACAAACTGAAACAAACAAAAAAAATGTTGCATGCATTCAAACGTGAAATGAGGACTAAACGTGTGTTTAAATTAAAAGCAAATATGAGTAGCAAAAAACAAAAACACGACGTAATGTGTGTTCACAATCTCTATCCTATAGATGGCAGTAGAGACTCGATACTTCAAATAACAGACTTCACAGGTTAGGCTTGAACTATTGATAACCAAAATGCCTATATAATTATTTATGCATGCACACATACTGTATAAACATTACCTATATGAGGTAAAGTTGTCATAGGAGCCCACAGTGTAATGTCTGAACAGCCTCTTGTTTCGGTCCTCTCTCGTCTCTGAAAGACAAACATGACACAAATTTGCATCAATCATCGTAACAACCATATTTTTCATTTTAAGTGCCATTAATCATATTTGCAATGCATGTGGAAAATAATGTGTTTTTTGAATCTTAACCGCATAAACACATTTCATTACACCAAATACAGATGAATAAATTCAGAGCCGATCACATGTCTCTAATCAGCCTTCTGTGAAAATGTGGGTGTTTGTTTATGTGCAAAAATGCAGACAATCTTAATTAAATGCACAGGCAAGGTCAACTCTATATTTGTGTGTGTGTGAGAATGTAGTCTCGTTAATCCAGTCTGCGGTTCTGGCTAATAGGGCTGGTGTCTCAAGCCAGACTAGATTTATGTGATTGGACTTTGGGCTTGGAAATCAGTGCGTTGCTTCCCTACAGAAGTCCAATCTGCTGACACACATATACACACATTCACATTCATACACAAACACACCCCGAGAATCTTACAAATGATGAATCCAACAAACATTTTCTGGCAAGAACAAACAGTCAAACACACGCATTTCTTTCCTTGATACATTAGAAATGGTGTTACAGCAGTTATTGAAGCTCTCAGTGTTATTGAATTCAGCATGTCTTCCTCTCTCTCCCCCCTTTCTTAATAAACTCATTGACCCACTTGCTCTGGTCTGTTTACTTATGCATTTTTCCTCTGTCTTTTTCTTCCATCCCCTTTCTCCATTCCTTCCTTTATCACACTCTAGTATTCCCTCTGTACATGTCTGCTCTTCTTCAGTCCTCTCTTCATGTGACATTCTGCGGCTGTCGTGTGTGTTTAGTCAGATTATAATAAATTAAAGCATTGAAATAAACAAGTTCAGTGTACTATGAAAACATACTGTAAAACAACTTTCTTTCAGCCTAAAAAAGAATGAAAGCTGAATATTGTATGAACAACTGCATACATTTATACTATATTTTTGGTGATGTTTACAGTAGGTAAAAAGGTCAAAGCTGGATATATACGTATACTTAAAGATACAGTTAAATCTAATACTACACGTAAAATGTGGTATGCTACCCAACCTTATTACCTCATGTTGCATATGACTTGCTTTACTTCTGACAAAAGACAGAAGATGAAGGCAGTTTGACCTAGCGTTCCTGTAGCTCAAGTAGTAGAGCATTGCATTAGCAAGCGCAAGGTTGGGGGTTTGAATCCCAGGGAACACATGTTAGGAAAAATTGTTAGCCTGAATGCAATGTAAGTCGCTTTGGATAAAAGTGTCTGCTAAATGCATAAATTTAATTTAATAAATTTAATTTTAATTTATATGTAACGGAGGCCAGCGAGTAGTGGTGTGCAGGTAAAACCTCACTAGATGTGCTAGTGGCTGTAGCCATTTAGCCTCCTTGTTAGTGCGTCCGCACCCCATTGCGGAGACCCGGGTTCGAGCCCCGCTCGGAGCGAGTGTGAGGAGCAGCGGAGTGGACCCGGGAGAGAGGGGTTACATATATTTATATATACATATAAAAATAAATATAATTTCATAAATAATAAATGACAAATAATTTATGCTAAATTACAGAATAGAAAAACTGTAAATTATAAATTATACAAATCAAATTACAACAAAAGATGTTGATAGCAAACAGGAAAACTTGCTTTAAAAAATAACTGAGCTCTTTTAACACGACAGTTCTTAATTCACAATTCCATAACTAAGTCTAAATCTGCCTGCTATGCTCACACTTTAGTCGCTTCACTCAGACTAATGTGATTAATAATTACAGTATATTGATAATTGATTACATTTCAAAAGAAAGAAGAGAGACAGAGAGAAAGAGATAGAGAGAGAGAAGCGAGAGTTACATCTGACTCTTTGTCCTACTCTGTCACCACAGAACTGAGAAGTTAAAGCATACATTAGCATTTTAATGACTTGAAGGCAAGGAAGGATGCACAGATCAAATTCACAGGAGAGAGAAAGAGGGTGATATATAAGCACGCATATAAGCACTGGTATTATTATTGCCTACAGGGATTTGAACACAGACTGAACCAAAAGCATTTAAAATATGTCCGTAAGCTTGCACTTTTTGACTTGAACGAGTATGAAACCACCTACAACATTCTACTGTATTACTACTGTAATACTTGATTTGTATTCAATAACTAAATGAAATCCACTTGCAGTTTAACGGTTCATTATTATTGTGTATATAAACCTGCACATACAACAAGATGCCAAACACACAACAGTTCAGGGAACAAATCACTCTGCATCAAGAACAAAATTAAAAGGCTCAAGTCAGGCATATTAACACACAAAATCAGTATCACGTATCAAATAATCAGTTACAAAAAAAATTATATAAATAAAAATAAATTAAATAAAAACAATAAAATGTTTTGCTAAAATAAATAAATTAAAAATAATATTTTTCAAACTAAATAAGTTGTAAATGAAAATTGAAATGAAGTGCAAATGAAAAAATATAGCTCTATAATCCGCAAAAAAAAAAAAAAAAAAGGGCTGCTTTTTATTCTTTCTTGCAACTGATGCTGTATGTCTGTGGCCATGGCCACGATACGATTTGGTCTCCCCTTTTCCACTTTTAAAAATGTCACCTGTTTCACACATACTGCGTCTGCAGTGTTTATACAGTCCATGTGCATGTGTGTGGAGCAGAAGCAGCACGGACTCATTGTGCTTTCACACAGGACACATTTGCAGTCCGCTACTGATCCGCGGCTGTTTAGTCCACAAGCACAACACTTGTTCATTATTTTATATTTAAAATCATGTAGAAAAATAAATTAAAACAAACAAACAAACAACAACAAAAAAGCTTTTTCATGATTGTGATACTCTTATCACAGTACAGTAACAATCTGTCATAGACATTAGTATAAACTCAAATATAAACAAAGTATTATTCATGCACTTCTAGGTTTGTATAATAAGTTGCTCAAGCAAGCGGCAACACATTTAAATACAACATTTAGCCTAATTTTCTTGTTGGGCAATCACAAAAATTTAAAATTAAAATTCAACACTGACAGAAACAGTCGTCTCTGGTGCCTTGTGCATTTAAATCTTTATTACAAGCAATCCCTAAGGTCTTAATGAGCTTTGTTTTTCTGCCTCCAAAAAAGTGCATATATTGCGTTTCCTTGTTTGCCTAAAGGTGCTTTTTTTCTTGTTTTAAACCTAGCCAAAAAGCCGTATGTTGTCTGCGAAACACAGTAGGCTTTAATTCTACAAATGTATTGTGAAATGACTGCATTTCCGTGTCAATCCATGTTCATTTTTACTGTGAACAATGCACTGTCACTTTAATTCAGCGCGTGCAGCACAGCAAAAATAGACTCGGTACAGGTGGATCAGAAGCACAGCGGTAGGGTTCGCGAGACCACGTGATTTGCCTGTCCAACACTACAGCCTATGGTCCAACATTGTTTTTCTTGATTTTTGTGTGATCTAACATGGTGTTGGCTAAATGTTAATGTTTTGGTCGGTTTAATTACGTTTATTCCAGTCATGCAACTCCTGCAATTAAACTCCACACCACTTCCTTTTTTTATTGTCCTTGTAAAAGGAATCTGTGGTGTCATATAATAATGTGAGGTTTTTCAACTTTAAGGATGAACCTCTTGTCATCTATTTCTGGCCTCCTAGAATGAATATAATAATGTGAAATATGATTGGGAGTCTGCACAGGGTGTTCATTTTGAAATGCACATGATTTTGTGACCTCTATTTTGTATTTGCTGTGGGGTTTGGACGCGGGGTGCGTCAGAAATAGACTAGCGCCTATCTTTAGCGAAGCGGTGCGGAGAGCTACTTCTGGGACGCTTTTGAAAAGTGCCGCAGAACGTCTGGTATAAACACAAGCATAGACTAGAGTGACCGCAAACAGCTTCGGTAACCGCACACAGACGTGTGCTGTGGAAATCGGGTGAAACAGGCGTAACTTTTGCTACAGGCTACGGTTGACTGAGTGTCTTCTTCTGCTTATTAGCACTTGTTAAACAACTGAGGCATTACAGCCACTAGTGGTGGGATGGTGTATTGTAACTGTCTCATGGATAACAGTGGTCATTGTAGTGTCTGTAACTTGCCCACGGGTGGAAAACGTTAAGTTTTTTGCGGCCCTCCAGGTGGCATTCACGGCCCTATGCGAGGGCCGCGGCCCTATGGTTAAGAATAGGTGGTCTAATGTGCTAAACGATTTAGTAAAATATGCTCCTATTTTAAATGAACAGCACTATGCATGGCAGGGCCTCAGTGCCAGAGAGGGATTATGGGAACTGTCCATATGCCACAAATGGGATGAGATTGTGAAATGAGAGCACACTTAAAGCCTAAAGAAGTCTAATATGCAGATTTTATTAAAATTCAATAAATGGCAGAATAGATCTCCAGCATGAGGCACTGTGAGGATTTCTCTGTTTTACATCAGCTGTGTTAAAGAGGCACCAAGCCTTTTTTTTTTTATAAAATAACTTTTTTTTTCATCTCCATCAAAACAGGAAATGACACTGATAATGTTTTTGACCTTATTGCTTTACAATTGTCTTTTATAGATAAATAACATTTGAGTTATAGATGAATATATCTCTAAATAAATAATATGTTAAATAATAAATAATATCCATATGTTTCAGTTTCATTTGTATGGAATTTTAGTTTGTTTCTCTTTGTTTTCTGTGTTCCTGTTTATCAGTTGTCCTGGTTATTCATTGTCACTAATTAGAGCACATCTGTTTTGTATTGAGTTTGTTTGCCTGTGTATTTAAGCCCTTCAGTTCTCTTTGTTTATTGTCTGGTGTTGGTTGTTTTAGTAAACACTGTTGCTTCGCTACTCGTCCCTTGTGCGGTTTAATTAAAGTATCTCTACTATTGGAACTTACTCCATCTCTTTGTCATCCTTGGTGGACCAAATTGTGACAGAAATATACATAAACGATAATTTTTTAAATAAAATATATTAGAAACATAAATATTTACTAACAAAAATATTTACTATCCATTGACAGAGCTGTCAGTGGAATTTGGAATTGACAAAGTAGGTACAAACAAGTACAAACACTTGAACGATATTTAATAGACCAAGTGAACATCAGCTGATGCTGCTAATCTCTACCAAATATCAGATGATTAATTGACCAGAAGTTGTGCTTTTGCCATATTGGTGGTGTAGTCCTATCTTTGATGTTCTGAAGTGGATATCTAGTATTGAAGGGCCAGTATTGAAGGGCTTGTGCCTTTGGCAAGACAACAGTGTCCCAGTTCACCACACTCACAGATACATTCAGCCCTTGACTCTTTACCTTTCGCAGTGATCTCTCTCTGCCACTATGAACAGACGTGTGATTTATTCTGAGTGGGTTCTGTCCTGTTATTTCAAAAGCTTTGGCCAACGGAGACTCAAAAGGTTTAGAAAGCCAAGACGATGGTCCACGTAGAACCACACACACACACACACACACACACACACACACACACACACACACACACACACACACACACACACACACACACACACACACACACACACACACACACACACAGTGCAGTAAATAGGTTAGATCAATGGGGCGGCAGGTCTCTTTCCACGCTTGATCAGAGTGTTCAGAAGGACAATAGCTGCTGATGTGATTTCGCCATTACCTCACGCTTACACTCTCTCCCTCCATCCTTGACACGGTTAAAGCAGCTCCTATAGCTGTACAGTTACAATGCACTTTTTACGCACATCAACAGTCTTGAAGTCCATGTCTACTTTTCTGCTTCTTTATTTACCAAATGCAAACATTAAAGATACTTGAGAGACGGTGAACTTCAAACCTGTGTGTGAGGTAAAAACTGTATGCGTTCCCCCACCAAGCTCACTTCCCTCTACGTGTAAAACACCGGTTTAAAAACACTCTGTGCACCTACTGCCCCCACCTGGTGACAGCCCAAAATACATATACATTGACACTGGCTCCAACACACCAGCCCCATAATTGTTTGTGTAACTACAATTACTTCTTAAATTATCAAAGGAGCCAAAAACAAAAAAAGGTGTATGTGTATTTCTTGTTGAAGATCAGTCCTTTATATCTTCAAGCAGCAAGCAGATCTTACAAACCGGTCTATCCAGTAGTCCTGTTTTTGTCTTCAACTGTACAGAGCGAACAAATCCTTTTTTGTCAGGATATGTCTGGATGATTTTGCCTAATGACAATGAGCCACGTGGAGCTGTTGGATCCATGATGACCACTATATCACAGACAACAAAGTTTCTACGTGGTTTCATCCATTTTTGATGTTCCTGAAGCAATGGAAGATACTCCCTTATCCACCTTTTCCAGAAAAGATCAGATAGATATTGGACTTGCCGCCATCTACGTCTGATATACAAGTCACTTTCTCGAAAAAGTCCTGGTGGAAGAAGTGGCTTTGATCTTAATTGTAGGACATGGTTGGGCGTGAGAGCTTCCAAGTCGTTTGGATCGTCTGAAAGCTTTGTGATAGGTCGGTCATTAAGAATGACTTCAGCTTCACAAAGAATAGTGTGAAAACTCTCATCATCCAAGCATTGTTGTCGAAGAGTGGAATACAAAACTTTCTTTACAAGGCGAATGAGCCTTTCCCTCACACCTCCATGATGGGATCCTGCAGGAGGATTAAAGGTCCATTTTACGCCTTCTGATAGAAAGGTACGCTGAATTTCACCATGATCCAATGACTTCTAAGCTTCCCTAAGCTCTCTCTCTGCTCCAATAAAATTAGTTCCATTATCGGATCTTAAATGCACTACTTGCCCATGACGACACATGAAACGACGAATGCAATTTATACAGGAATTTGTATCCAGAGAGTAGGCTTCTTCAAGGTGTACTGCTAGTCATACAGGTGAACAAAACTTCAGATCTTTTGACAACACTGCAACCTCTTTTCACATCAATAGGTCCAAAGTAGTCTACACCAGTATTAGTAAATAGAGGCAAATCTGGCACAATCCTCTCCTTTGGCAAGTCAGACATTTTCTGTTCTCCAAATTTGCCTTGAAAACGTCGACATACGACACACTCAAAAATTATTTTTCTACAAGCAGAGTTTGCTTTAATAATCCAGTTCCTTTTCCGCAATGTTGACAGCATGTGGTTTTTCCCCTGCATGGCCTAGTTGTTTATGAACATGCTGCATGATAAGTTTGGATATATGATGTTCCTTTGGCAGGATAACCGGACATTTAATCTCCTCAGACATTGCAGACATTGTCTTCCACCCACTCTAAGTAAACCATCAGTCAATACTGGATCAAGCTTGTAGATGTTACTACTCCTTTTGACTCCAGATGTTCCACTTTGCTGAGAAGAAATTTCCTGTTTGAATGAACCACATTGAGAAAATTCAATAATTGCTGATTCTGCTTGAGAAAGATCATTTGGTGTAAGACCTTGACAACGGAATCCAGTTCGGAACCTTTTCATTTCCTCTTCAACTCTGTCCTGTTCTAATGCAAAATTACTCGTTCCAAAGTAGCAGAGGACTGAATATGTGTCCTGTGTTGCTTGAGCCTCCAGAGCACATCCTTCAATTTTAGAATCCATGCTACTGCAATTTTAAATTTTTTCCAATCAGAAAAATTGTTCAAAAGTTGATTAGTAGCAGTGTCAAAACCTTTGGAAATGGCAGCAATTACTACTGTGTCCTTTTTTTAACCTTTGGATCATCCATCAAGACCTGGTCACAATAGGATTGTGGCCATTCTTCTAAGGCTTCCAACAGGAAATCTGGACCCTGTATCCATCTATTGGCTTTCAAGAAATTTTCAACAGACATGCCTCTAGAGGCATCATCAGCAGGATTCAATTTTGTTCCAACATGTCTCCATTGACTGCTAAAACAGCAGCAGCAAGTTCAAGTCTGGGTATTGTTATCTGTTTTAAAGGAGTTACTCTAGATTTTCCAAGCATAAAGGAAAGTCTTACCCTTTTGTTTCCATCATCCAGATGCAAGTAAGAAACGGTTCCATAACCACACTCACTTGCATTTGAAAAGTGATGCAATTGAGCCATCTTGATCTTTCCAAAATTCTTTGGCATGATGCATCTGTCCACTTTCACCATAACTACCATTTTGAGATCTTGCAGCCACCTTGACCACTGACATGCCAAAATCTGTGGCATTTCATCATCCCATCCAATGTTTCTTTTAAATAGTTCCTGTAATAGTAACTTAGAAGGCAGTATTAATGGTGAAAAAAAATCCCACAGGATCATAAATAGAACTAACAACATACAAAATGCCTCGTCTTGTGTATGGTCTTTCACTTACGGAAATCTTGAACATGAATGCATCAGATTCCACACACCAGTGTAACCCAAGCGCTCTTTCCACAGGTAAGTTGTCTTTATCCAGGTTGAGATCTTTTGTTGATTTTGACAGATGTTCTTCTGGAATACTTGCTAGTACCTTACGACTATTACTCATCCATTTGGATAACTGAAATCCTCCTTTAGAACAAACTGCAGTTAAATCTTTACCCATGTGAAGTGCCTCCTCTTCTGTGTGAACAGATGTTAAACAGTCATCTACATAGAAGTTATGCAAGATGGTATTCAAGACTCTGTTTGGAAAGCAATCTTTGTAATCATCCGCAAGTTTTCTCAAAGCATAATTGCTACAGCTTGGTGATGAAATTGCCCCAAACAAATGAACTTTCATTTTATACTCTTTAAAGCTTTGGGTAATGTCACCATTTGGTCACCACAGAAAACGAAGAAAATCCACATTCCTCTGTGACACCTTTACTTGATGGAACATAGCCTCAATGTCCACCATCAAAGTCACATGATCTTGCCTGAACCTGGTCAAAACCCCCAACAATGTGTTGGTGAGATTTGGGCCTTGCAGTAATTGTGAATTCAAGGACATTCCTTTAAAGACTGCACTACAAACACAACTCTAATCTTCTTTTTTTAGGATGGTATACCCCGTGATGTGGGATATACCACACCTTTCCATCATCCCGCTGTAACTGATCTTGTGGTATTACTTCAGCATACCCCTTGTTAATAACATCAGTGATGAAGGCTGAGTATTGTTCTTGAAACTCCTGGTTCTTAGTGAACTTTCTTTTCAAGCTCATTAAACGCTGTTTCACAAGGCACCTATTATTAGGCATGATAACGTCATGCTTTCTAAATGACATGTCAATACAATAATGACAATTTTCAGTGGTAATTGACTGATCCATTATCTCCATAAAACGTTGATCCTCTCTAGATGGTTGAAGTCATCTTCTAAAGATTTTTCATTGAAATCATGATTGTACTGTGCATCCAGTAATTATTCTATCTTGGCAACCGATATCCTATTAGCAGTAACTGATTGAAAGACAGTCTTTCTTCCATCATCTGCTTCTTTTACAAGACCGTTTATGACCCACCCCAATAGGGTCTTAACGGCATAGGGTCCTTGACCTTCACTATTGATGATCTCCCATGGTTCCAAGAGCTTTGGAGCATTTGTACCAATTAACAATTCAACTTCAGCATCCAGTTTGGGAATATTAACAACATCCAAATATTTCCATTTTCTTAGATCCCTTTGATCAACTACATTGCCTTTGTTTACAGGTATTGTCTTCTGAGTAAAGACTACTGGCAAATCCAAGAATTTATCCTCAGACATTCCTGATACCTCTAATCCACTGAGCACAGATGTATTAATCACATTTTCATGTCCCATTGTTCGCAGCAATATGCACTTCTTTGTCCCATTCATCTTCAGCTTCCGCATAAGCCCTTCGGTACAAAAAGTGACTGTACTCCCTGGATTCAAGAAGGCATATGTTGTTACTGTAAAGTCTCCAAGCCTAGACTTCACCTTAACTGGCACAATAGACAATGAAAAGTCTTGTACTCCTGCCCCAGTATGAGCATAGGTCTGCAGAGTAACAAGAGCATTACTCACTTACTCTTAGCTGAGATATGCAGTATAGTAGGATGCTTCTGACCGCACACACAACAAGTTTGTCGACTTGTGCAATCTTTACTAAGGTGTACAATTTTCAAACAAGCAAAGCAAAAACCATGATTCTTCAAAAACTCAATCTTTTGACTGTGAGTCATCTTCTGAATCAAAAGGGCATTTTTCCAAAACATGGTTCTCTTTGCATGCATAGCAGCAGGATGCAGAGCTGTGCTGTGATGAATGGACTTTAGGCTGAAAACCTTCAACAGTGTTTACTATAGCCACTGTAGCTGAACGCTGCCCTTTACCACTGTAAGGAGGAGCAGATTTGATTTTATGTAATATGGGTGGTTGTATATCTTTAATATCTCCAAAGAGAGGATCTGTGAGAACCTTAACCTGGTGCTCAATGAAGTCCACCATATCTGTAATCTTAATCCTACAACCATTGCGTTCTTGTAACTCACAGGCTATGGCTCTCCATTTTCCCAGAGGCGGTAAGGCAGTTTTAACATGATGTTCTTAAGATTCAATGAAACGTTAATCTCATCCATATACTGCAAGTTTATCATCACATTGCAATACCCTCTTAGAAACAAGGCATATGCTTGCAAACCATCAATGTCATCAGGTTTTATTACAGTAAATTCAATGCCTTTTCCATATAGGCTGCTGTGATTTTCAACTCATGGCCAAAGTGCTCCTTCAACAAATCCTTGGCCTTTTTGAATCCTTGTTAAGCTGGCATATGCTGACAGCTTCTAACCAGTTCTCTCGGTCGTCCTCTAGTGTACTGTTCTAGATAATACAGGCAATCCTTTGAATTTGTGGTCTTTCTTTCAATTCCATGCTCAAAAGTTTGAATAAAAGCAGTAAACTGTAATGGATCTCCATCGAAGATTGGAATAACTCGAGGAGGTAAAGAAGCCGTATCCCCCCGATGAGCAAGCTGGGCTGTTATATTTGCCTGTTGCTGCATGATGTTGTACAAAATATTTTGTCCAGTATCAGTTTGCGGAGAAGTTTGTGAAGAATAAACTTGTGATTGACAATGAGAGACTGGATTATTTTGAACAGCAGGTGCCTGGTTCTGCATACCTGAAGTTTGTTGTGTAGTTGAACAGTGCATTGGAATTTGAGTAGAATTCTCAGGCAACTGTAGTTGTACATTGTGATAAAGTGAATGTGATTTTTTATATTTTGAATCATCAGAGAGAGAGACTGCCCTTCTACTACTTCCATCATGCGTAGTTGTTAAAACTGACAACTTTGCATCGTTGGCTGCTATTTTTGCATTCATCATGAGTTGTTCCTTTTGTTTTTTGAGTCTTTCACTTTGAATGCGAAGTCTTTCTTCCTCTTCCTCCAAAACATGTCTCCTCTACATAGCAGCAGCATGTTGTAATAATGATTGATTGATTGATTGAACTTTATTGTCCAGTCTGTTTTCACAGAGAGGAAATTTTTCTTTGACACTGTAACATACATTCACTGCTTAAAAATCACATCACACATCAACAGCACAGATACAAAAGAAATTCTATAGTTAAACACTGCAAGAAAGAAAAATAAAAAATATTGACAATCGTTCTGTTGTTTCAATTAAAACACTGTACAATTTAAGATAATCACTGCCATTGGAAGAAAAGATCTTTTATAGATATTTTTTCTAGCCAAGGGAATTTTTAGTCTACGTCCAGATGGGAGCAATTCAAAAGCAGAGTGAAGAGGGTGTGTGTTATCTTTAAAAATCGCAATTGCCATTTTACCCATAAAATGATCAAACAAGCTCTGAAAAACTGTTGTTTTTGTCCAGTAATCTTATTTGCTTGATTAATTATTTGTGAGAGTTTGTTCTTTTTTTTTAAATTATAGATTACCGTACCATGAAACAATATTATATGTGAGAATACTCTCAATCATTGATCGATATAACATAGTTAGGGTCTGCTGACTAATATTGAAGCTTCTGAGTTTCCTGAGGAGACCCAGGCGTTGTCGTGCTTTTTTATGAATGTACTCCACATTACTTTCAAAATTAAGTTTCTCATCTATAATTGTACCCAAGTATTTAAAATTTGAGACCTGCTCTACAGTTTTTTCCGTTATGACCACTGGTTTATATTCAGATGCGGTATCTACTCTTCTCGACTGATTTCTCAAACATAGCTCTTTTGTCTTTTCAATATTAAGATGTAAAAAACTACTCTCAAACCAACAGATAATACTGTCCATGTACTCAAAATATGAGGTGCAGTTCATTTCTTTCTGACATGAGACCAATGCCATATCATTGGCATATTATATAAGGGTAAGGTTATCGTCATTGCACTTCAGTTCATTTATGTATACGGAAAAAAGTATTGGAGACAGTACACATCCCTGCGGTACCCCAGTATCTAAAACCAAGCAATCCGACATAACATTATTAATACAAACTCGTTGAGGGCGACCTTTTAAAAACTCCTTAATCCATGAAATCATCCAACTACTAGCACCTAACTCATAGAGGCTCTTTAAAAGAAGATGAGGTTGGACAGTATTAAAAGCAGATGAGAAATCCATGAAGAGTATTCGAACATAGGAATTTGGGTTATCTAGATGATTTTGAACCTTGTTTAAGAGAGTGAGAGAGGCATCCACAGTGTTCCTATTTGCCTGATAGGCAAATTGCATGGGGTCTATGCATGTCTCGATTTGGGATAACAGTTCCTTACATACTATGAGTTCCATACGTTGTTCGGGAGGCAGACACACTCTTGCAGTTTAAATCTAGATTAAAGACCCATCTCTTTAACCTGGCATACACATAACATACTAATATGCTTTTATTTTCCAAATCCGTTAAAGGATTTTTAGGCTGCATTAATTAGGTAAACCGGAACCGGAAACACTTCCCATAACACCCTATGTACTTGCTACATCATTAGAAGAATGGCATCTACGCTAATATTTGTCTGTTTCTCTCTTGTTCCGAGGTCAATGTGGCCACCAGATCCAGTCTGTGTCCAGATCAGAGGGTCACTGCAGTCACCCGGATCCAGTACGTATCCAGACCAGATGCTGGATCAGCACCTAGAAAGGACCTCTATATCCCTGAAAGACAGTGGAGACCAGGACAACTAGAGCCCCAGATACAGATCCCCTGTAAAGACCTTGTCTCAGAGGAGCACCAGGACAAGACCACAGGAAACAGATGATTCTTCTGCACAATCTGACTTTGCTGCAGCCTGGAATTGAACTACTGGTTTCGTCTGGTCAGAGGAGAACTGGCCCCCCAACTGAGCCTGGTTTCTCCCAAGGTTTTTTTCTCCATTCTGTCACCGATGGAGTTTCGGTTCCTTGCCGCTGTCGCCTCTGGCTTGCTTAGTTGGGGACACTTCATCTACAGCGATATCGTTGACTTGATTGCAAATAAATGCACAGACACTATTTAACTGAACAGAGATGACATAACTGAATCCAATGATGAACTGCCTTTAACTATCATTTTTGCATTATTGACACTGTTTTCCTAATGAATGTTGTTCAGTTGCTTTGACGCAATGTATTTTGTTTAAAGCGCTATATAAATAAAGGTGACATTGACATTGACATACATTTACACAGAAGAGATGTGAGTGCGATTGGGCGAAAGTCTTTGAGAGATTTTGCATTAGGTATTTTCGGCACCGGGATGACAATGGAATTCTTCCAGGCTAATGGTACGAAACCATTGTCCAGGAAGATT
The DNA here is from genome assembly GCF_963082965.1 of Carassius carassius. NCBI lineage: Eukaryota > Metazoa > Chordata > Actinopteri > Cypriniformes > Cyprinidae > Carassius > Carassius carassius. The sequence goes on along the minus strand of NC_081767.1, from coordinate 30,595,519 downwards.
TGAAATAACCTTGTACACACATGTCCAAGTTGTGCTGCACATTCTTTCAGGACTTTCCCCTTCAGGCCATCTGGGCCAGATGCCTTATGCGGTTTAATTTTATGAAGCACTGTGACAACATCCCTCTCCTGTATAATCATAGGCTGTGATTGAGTCATGGTCATCATTAATTCATTACTAACAGACAAATCATCATTAAAATCATTATCAAATCGTGAATAAAAAATATTAAGATTATTTGCGAGACAATGACGGTCTTCATGTTGTTGAACTCTTTTCTTTTGTCTACCCATCATTGTATTCAAACCCTTCCATTCGTCTCTTACATTCCCTGTTCTTAATTTCTCTTCAACATTCTCTTTATATTCATTCTGTGCATCTTTTATCTTACGTTTTACTGCTTTGTTTAACTCTTTTACTTTCTGCTGATCATTCTGCAAGAAGGCAATTTTCTTCATGTTTAGGTAATGTTTCAAATCTTTGTTAATCCATGGCTTATTATTTGGGTTAGACTCTGACATTCTTTGTTTGAACCACTGAATTTACACAGAAATTAACATAACAGGTTATTGTATCATTCAACAATTCATGATTACTACAACAGTCATCATCGTTAAAAAATAAGTCCCATTCAGTGCACTCAAAACAGCCTCTTAGCTTTTCTATTTCGTCCCTGGACCACGTTTGAACCTGCTGAATGGCAGGCTTGATCCTCTTTAAAAGCTGCCTGTATTTTGGTAACAGATGAATAACGTTGTGATCCGAACGACCCAGAGGTGGATATAGCTTTGGCACATATGCACCTTCCACGTTACCAAAGCATTTGTCCAGAGTCTTAACCAGTCTTGTCGGACAGGTTACGTATTGCTCAAGATTTGGCAACAGCGTAGATACATTGCATTTATTAAAATCTCCAAGCAAGAAGACTGGGTCATCGGCAGAATTGCAAAGCGCTCTGTTGTAACTAGCAGCTATGCATTCGGCAGCAAGTGCAAATTTTGGTCCAGGCACATAGACTAAGATAATTGTTATTTGTCTGAATTCACGAGGCAAATAATATGGCCTAAAAGACACAGTCAATAGTTCATAGTGAGCAGAGCATTGTGTTTCACGTACCGTAAAATTATTCGCCCACCTGCTACTAACGAACATACACAGTCCTCCTCCGATTGTTTTGGTTGACTTGGCACTGTCGCGGTCCAGACGGATTAATGAGTATCCTTCCAAGTGTATGTTGTCAATCGCCTCCGTCAGCCATGTCTCCATAATGCAGATCAGATTAGCTCTTTTAAAGTCTCTGTTATATTTCACCAATGCTGTAAGTTCGAGCATTTGAAGCGAACGAGCATTAGTTAAAGTTATTGTAGGAAGAGGAAACCGACTGCCGCGAGATTTAAGTCTGTTTCGGATTCCGCCTCTAGAGCCCCTCCGTTTTATTTTCTTCTTTCTGTTTGTTGTGTGGATGGAACAGATTATTTCGGAAGGTTCATGAAGGAACTTTGGTGGGGTTCTAACATTGTGTCGGAATCTCAACAGATCTTCGCGGCTGTAAAACATTGTCCTCATTAGTCCGTTGTTTCGTAGATTTCCCAAATCCATTCCATCTCCCAACGCAGACACACAGTCTATAGCGCATTTTAGAATCCAGAACACAACGATTATCTTAAAAAGCATGTTGCCTTTTGAACGTGGACTGTTTACAGTTTAAAACAAACAAACAAGCAAGCAAGCAAACACACAAGCACACCAGCGTCTGGGGTCAGCACTTGCGCATGCGCCCCCATGCACCTGCCATGCAGCCTTTTCTGCCTTTATCCGTGCAGAAGATGTTGAACTTAAAGTAGTAGTTGAACCTTTTGATGCTTTGCTATGATGAGATCGTTTTGTGGACACATTTGAAATACTGTCATCAGGTCCTATTTCACTGCCTTTTATAGATGAAGCATCGCAAGTTTTATCCACGTTCAAAGATTTTCCAGTATCAGCCAACCTTTCTCTGACATCTTTATAAAATTCATGGTTTTCAGTCATTTTTGCACGGAACCATTTGTTTTGCTTATCATACTCATCCTGAGGTATCGGCATTTCAACGATTGAGTTATGCAGTTCTTCAGCCTCTTTGCAATATTTATCAAACTTAATTTGTTTTTCAACATCTGTTACAGTTTGACATGTGATCTTGAGAGAAAACAGATGATTCACCTTTTGTTTGATTTTGTTTACTTGATTCAACTTCTGTTTTCTAGTCCTTTGCAAATTTTCAAATAGCAGAGTAACCCCCTTAGCGGTGGTTTCCCTAATTCTTTTTTGCGACTCATTTTCATCAACAGCACAATCATCATTTGCAACCTTTTCCGTAACAGCATCTCCACCATCAACACCAGTAGCCATCTCAGAGTCTAATTTCTCCTTTCCATCCATGACCAACAACAAAACCAGCACATAATATCAGCGCAACATGACTCTGTTCAATTCAAACTTAAAATTCCTGGCTATGGAGCCTTTAAACAAGGTAAACAGCACCCCCCGGCCTTCCTTGGTTTCCATCCTATGTCCACATTGCAAACTTAAAGCGAGCAGGATCCCTTTAATCCTCATTCACCGTCCTTTGTTTGGAGTTGATACGGACAACCACTTCCAATAGCGATCCACATATAATCCATTCAACGTATCTTCACGATCCAATGGGAACAAAGTTTTTACTAATGTTACAGCCGCTCCTATAGATGCCGGCAGCTTGTTTATACAATGCACTTTTTACGCACATCAACAGTCTTGAAGTCCATGTCTACTTTTCTGCTTCTTTATTTACCAAATGCAAACATTAAACATACTTGAGAGACGGTGAACATGAAAAACCTGTGTGTGAGGTTAAAACTGTATGCGTTCCCCCACCAAGCTCACTTCCCTCTACGTGTAAAACACCGGTTTAAAAACACTCTGTGCACCTACTGCCCCCACCTGGTGACAGCCCGAAATACATATACATTGACACTGGCTCCAACAGACACTTTTTTTTTTATTTGTCCTGCTTTCTCCCAGACATCTCTCTGTCTCTCTATGGCCCCTGGCTGCCCTGCATGGAGCCGACCCACTTTTTTTGTGCCGAGATGAAAGAAAGGGGTTGCTGTGTTTGACTGTCTCTCTTACTGCAAGCAGCCCATTTTTCCCAAGTCATAAGATGTGGATTATGAATGGTGAGACCTGAGAGAGATGAATCTAGGAGACTTTCCTTCACTTAAAACATACAGCAGTGCACATGAGCAGTAAGCAGCACTTCAGCAAAAGTAGGGCTGCTCCGATCACGATCGGCCGATCGTTATGCGCATCTCGTCAGTAAAGCCGGTTCTCTAATCAGCGGTAAATTCCATCAGGTGCGTGATTTCACATAGAGCAGCTGTTACTACACAGAGCCATTGTTAACTGAGAAGATGCGCAAATCCACGTTCATTTTCAGCGTTTATTTGCGAATTAACCATGGTGCCAAATGCCATGTAATTGCTGTACATTATTACAATGCGAACACCCTAGGCATGTAAACGGTTATTTTTTAAATGTCGGGAATTTCCCCTACTTATTAGAAAGCTACGTTCATTACAGTAGTGAGCATCATGAACATGATAAACGTCAGACGGACACGACCTAAACACATATAACAAACTACAGAGTGCTCATTCTGAAATCTGAATTTATTCAGATCAGATCAGATTTTTTTTTCTATATTATTATTATTATTAATTATTATTATCAACAAAATAATACTACTATAAATGCTTTTTATTTAAGGCCTATCTAAAACTTAAAGCTAGTTTACGATCAGTCAGATTAATTCATAAAAAGTAATAATAATAATAATTATTATTTATGAGGCACATTTCCAAAACTCATGGATATTTTAAAAACTATACACTCAGATTAATTAATAAAAACTATATTATTATTTTACTATTAATAACAGCAGCAGTAACAATAATGTAATATTAATTACTGTTTATAAAGTGCTTTTCCAAAACTCAAGGATACTTTACACGTCACACAGATTATTTCAGAAAAAAAGTTATTAAAAACAAAGTTATTATTAAATTTATTATTCAACTACTACTACTACTACTACTAATTGTGTTTATAATGTGCCCTTTGAAAACTCAAGGACAGTTTACAATCAATCTGTTTACTACACTGTATATACAAGCACTATGTTATTTTGTTTATGTGTGTGTAGAGAAGTGTAACTCTGTCAAAATCCAGGACTGTTATCTCATCAAATGCATTGTCATGGTAACTCTGGAGGCATGGCAACACAATAACAGAGAATCACCAACAGCGGCACTGTGGGCCCTGGGAATGAGTTCTAACCTCCCAGAAATGCATCAGAGCAGATTACAGGCCTTCATTAGATTCCACGCTCTCACCTTCACCCGCTCGACAGTCACACCAAGCCAAACCTGTCTACGCTTCAACACATCTGATCATATGACACACCTCATTCACTTCACTTCAGGCTGTGCAGCCAGGCACATAATCATAAGTGGTGTTTGATAATGCCAGCATCACTATTCCTATTGCTGAAGCCATATCTAGCCATATCAAAGAACCCACAATGTAAAAAATAGTTTTTCAAAGTTATAATGTAACAAATATCACTGTAGTATGTTTTATAAGAACAATATTTAAGAACAACATTTAATTCAATGTTACTTGCCATTTCTTGTAATTAATTGTAAAACTTACTAGTCATTTTTTGAGTGAAAATTATTTTTACACCAGTTTTTTTCTCTTGATTTCTGCAGCCATGCAAAGCATCCTAAAAATCTTGAAATGCTTTAGCAACCACATTGCAGTACATAGATACAAATATAGTTGGATCTGTTATATAACTTTCCTTCCAGGATAAGCATGGTTAAACATATACATCCATATTCAGACTATCCCGCGTTTCCCATGGTAACTATCTCTGAGTAGTATGCAAAACAGCCTCCGTACAATGAAATCACATTTAACCTGCAGAAAAGAAATTAATAACATGAAAGCTAATTTAATGGAATACATTCCTGCTGTTATCTCACTAACTTCTCTCTCAATTACTGATATCTGTCTCTCTTTCATTCTTCCTGATTTTCTAAATGCACATTTATTCATTTGCCAGAAGGTTTTTTATTATTATTATTAATCTAAAATGACTTACAGTGCATTGAGGATATACATTTGATCAGTATGAGTGTTCCCTGTGAATCGAACCCATTACTATTTAACAGTATGGGGTCAAGTTAGATTTCTTTTCTAAGAAATGAATGCTTTTATTCAGCAAGGATGCATTAAGTTGATCAAAAGCGAAAAGCGTAAATACATACATAATGTTACAAAATAATTATGTTTTAAATAAATGCTGTTTTCTTGAACTCTCTATCAAATGTTCAGGGGAAAAAAATGCATCCAGTTTCCATAAAAATATGAAGCATCAGAAATGTTTTATACTTTGATGACAACCATAGCAGTGAATTAGCATATATGAATGATTTCTGAAGCATCACAAATGAGTTTTGACCACAAAAACAAATTACATAAAAACATTGTAAATTGTAATATCCCAATATTTCATTAAAGAAAAAAATCTGTTTATAATGTATTTATTATTCCTCTTATACTGTATTTCTTATCAAATAAATGCACCCTTGAAAAACATGACAAAAATCTTGCTGACCCCAAACCTTTTAATTATAGAGTATAATTCACACACCAATATTGGACAAAATAATACATTTTTAATAGCACCCAACTATTTTTTGTCACCCTGTATCCTTAAGTGTATTTATACTCAACATTTTTCTCAGCACATCCACAATCTTGGATTTATTACTGAAGTAGTCATAATGCATTCTGGGATGCATTCAAGATTTCCATGTATGTTGGTTTTCCTACTGTACCTATCGAAACAGCCTTCACATCGGGAGCGCTAATTTCTTTTATCTAATATCTGCCTCTGTAGGAAGCTCCCTTGGTTTTGAAACAGAAATTGCCTCTTTCCCCCTCTCTTCCTCTGTCACTGTCTGTACCCTTTATCACAGATTCAAACACTTCTCAGCATGTGATTTACAATCCTTTTGACAACCTGACTGGGTCTGACATATTTTAACAGAGTGACAGTGATACGAAAGACAATTTAACCCCCTGGACTGTTTTAGAAAAATTATACATTTTAAAACTTATCTTCTACACCAAACCATTAACTCTAGAAAATGTAAGAGTCTCCGTGTACTGGAGAAAATATGCATGTACAGTATGTGTGCGACACAGATATGCTTCTCTCAATATTCAGTGTTTCACATACACTATCAAAAATGATTTCCCAAAGTTATAAATAAAACATAACTGGGGTATGTTTTACAAGAAAATACCATTTTAGTTGTACTATTTTAAAATTTCACATTTAATTCAGTGTGTTACTTTTGCGTTGTTTGTGAGATTTACTAGAAATTTCTGACTGAAAACAGTCTTCGCACCATTTTCCCCAGTGTAATAGCTTTGTTCCAAAATCTAGTGAGCTACACTTATATATTATTTGTAATATTACCCAATGTAATGTAATAACGGCACTATTCAAAGAATCTAAGCGCTGTTGTCTATTTAGCACATTCCAAATCAGACACTTATCAGATTCCATTTCAGTAAATTTAATCCCTTAGAAGACAGCTGCTGATGTATGCAGTAGACTCAACATCTCAGCACGGTTTGGAACAGAGCTCATGTGTAAGAAGCTGAGATATGCAACAGACCAGGAACCTACAACCCTCAACACACAGCAACACACTGCACACTAGCTGAGAAGCCATTGGGGACATGCTGAGATGACCTCAACTGGATAAACGATTTGTAAAGGACTTTTTATTTTATCATACACTTGAAATGTTAATGATATATTAGAAATACACTGATTTTTAAATCCAGAAATCTGGTCATGGTCTGTCCTACTGTAGATGGCTTTATAAATCATGCTCTTGGGTCACTCCAATATTTACATTTTCAAAAAGAAGACCGTATCCATGGAAACTATATCCAAAGTTGCACTATTGATTCAATTAGTCTAATAACTACTAAGTGTCATACAGAGTAGTGCCAGTAAATATCTGAAATCTCCAAATCTTTTTGTCTGACATATAATTCTTACAAATGTTTCTAAATGTGAGACTAACTGAGTCAAAAATATCTTCATACAATACTGTTCATAAGTTTTAAAAGAAATGAAAACTTTCATTTAGCATGGATGACTTAAATTGATTAAAACAGACATTTGCAATGTTTCAAAAGTTGTGTATTTCAAATAAATGCTGTTCATATTCGCTCCAAAAATCTTGAATAAAATGTATTAGAAAAATATTAAGCAGCACAACTGTGTTCAACATTGATAATAATAATAAATGTTTCTTAAACAGCAGACCAACATATTAGACTAATTTCTGAAGGATCATGTGACAGGACTGGAGTAATGATGCTGACAATTCAGCTTTGCATCACAGGAATAAATTGCACTTATTACTGTTTTACTGCATTTTCGATCAAATAAGTGCAACTTTTGTGGTACCAGGTAGAAAAAGGGTGTTAAAACACTTGTTAGCTGTACTATAAAAGTATTTATTTTGCTCATTAAAACAGTAAAAAAAAGACCTAAAAAGAAAGAGCTTTATTGCCAAGTATGCTTGCGCATACAAGGAATTTGTTTTAGTGACATAAGCTTCCAGTACACAGAGACAACAACACACAGACGACAAAAAAAAAAAAAAAAAAAAAAAAAAAAAATTATGGTAAAAGTTCAAAGATGGGGTGACTTGGATGTGAGGGATCCAGAGTGATTTTCTGAGTCCTTTTCCTCACTCTGGATGTGTACAGTTCTTGGAGGGTGGGCAGGGGAGCACCAATAATCCTTTCAGCAGTCCGAACAGTTCTCTGTAGTCTTCTGATATCTGATTTTGTAGCTGAACCAAACCAGACAGTAATTGAAGTACACAGGACTGACTCAATGACGGCTGAGTAGAACTGTTTCAGCAGCTCCTGTGGCAGGTTAAACTTCCTCAGCTGGCGAAGGAAGTACAACCTTTGTTGGGCTTTTTTCACAATGGAGCCAATGTGATTGTCCCACTTCAGGTCCTGAGAGATGGTGGTTCCCAGGAATCTGAATGACTCCACTGCAGCCACAGTGCTGTTCATGATGGTGAGTGGGGAAAGTGCAGGGGGGTTTCTCCTAAAGTCCACAATCATCTCCACTGTTTTGAGCGTGTTCAGCTCCAGGTTGTTAAGACTGCACCAGACAGCCAGCTGCTCAACCTCTTGTCTGTAAGCAGACTCGTCACCGTCCTGGATGAGGCCGATGACTGTAGCGTCGTCTGCAAACTTCAGGAGCTTGACAGAGGCGTCTTTAGAGGTGCAGTCGTTGGTGTACAGGGAGAAGAGCAGAGGGGAGAGAACACATCCCTGAGGGGCACCAGTGTTGGTGGAGCAGCTGTTTGACATGAATTTCCCCAGTCTCACTAACTGTTGCCTATCTGTCAGAAAGCTGGGGATCCACTGACAGATAGAGCTAGGAACAGAGAGCTGGGTCAGTTTGGTCTGGAGGGTTGTTGGGATGATGGTGTTGAAAGCCGAACTAAAGTCCACAAACAGGATCCTCACATAAATCCCTGTTTTGTCCAGATGTTGCAGGATGAAGTGCAATCCCATGTTGATTGCATCATCCACGGACCTGTTTGCTCGGTACGCAAACTGCAGGGGGTCCAGTAAGGGTCCAGTGATGTCCTTCAGATAAGCCAGAACCAGTTTTTCAAACTTCATGACGACAGACGTTAGAGCCACAGGTCTGTAGTCGTTAAGTCCTGTTATCTTGGGTTTCTTTGGAATGGGGATTATGGTGGAGCGTTTGAAGCAGGAAGGCACTTCACACAACTCCAGAGATCTGTTGAAGATCTGTGAAAAGATGGGGGCTAGCTGGACAGCACAGATTTTCAGACAGGCTGGTGTTACGCCATCTGGGCCTGGTTCTTTTCTTTTTTTGTTTTTCTTGAAGACCTGGCGCACATCATCTTCACAGATTTGAAGAGCAGGAGGTATGGAGAAGGGGATTGCAGGAGGTGTTAATGGTTGTGTAGGGAGATGGTCAGAGTGGGTGTTGGGGGTTTCAAATCTACAATAAAACTCATTCAGGTCGTTAGCAAGTCGTTGATTAGCCTCAGTGCAAGGGGATGGTGTCTTGTAGTTTGTGATGGCTCTCAGTTCTCTCCAAACTGAAATAGAGTCGTTGGAAGTAAACTGGTCTTCCAACTTTTTAGCGTAGGTCTTTTTAGCCGCTCTAATCTCTTTGTTCAGTGTGTTCCTGGCCTGATTGTACAAGACCCTGTCCCCATTTCTGTAGGCATCCTCTTTGGCCTGACGAAGGTGTTTGAGTTTTACTGTAAACCATGGCTTATCATTGTTGAATGTTAAATAAGTCCTGGTAGGAATGCATATATCCTCACAGAAACTAATATAGGATGTTACAGTCTCTGTGAGTTCGTCCAGATCAGTGGTAGCAGCTTCAAAAACGCTCCAGTCTGTGATGTCAAAACAAGATTGTAAGTCCTGCTCTGTTTCGCTGGTCCATCTCTTCACAGTCTTTACTACAGGTTTAGCAGATTTAAGTTTCTGCTTGTAGGTCGGTATAAGATGAACCAGACAGTGATCAGAACGTCCCAAAGCTGCTCGTGGAACAGAGTGATATGCATCCTTTATTGTGGTGTAACAGTGATCCAGTATATTGCTGTCTCTGGTGGGACAGGTAACATGCTGTCTGTATTTTGGCAGTTCACGGGAGAGATTGGCTTTATTAAAGTCCCCAAGAATGATTAAAACAGAGTCCGGGTGTTGCTGTTCTGTGTCTGTGATCTGATCAGCGAGTTTCTGTAAAGCTGAGCTCACATGCGCTTGAGGAGGAATGTAAACACTAACCAGAATGAACGAGTGAAACTCCCGCGGCGAATAGAACGGCTTGCAGTTGATAAACTGCGTTTCTAGATCAGGACAGCACATCTTCTTTAATACAGTTACATCTGTACACCACCGTTCATTGATGTAAAAGCATGTCCCGCCGCCGCGCGATTTCCCCGTTGATTCTGCTTCGCAGTCCGCTCTGAACAGCTGAAAGCCCGGCAGATGGAGCGCGCTGTCCGGTATGGCGTCATTCAGCCAGGTTTCCGTGAAACACAGAGCAGCAGAGTGAGAGAAATCCTTATTTGTCCGAGAGAGTAGAAGGAGTTCGTCCGTTTTGTTGGGTAGAGAGCGGAGATTTGCGAGATGGATGCTAGGCAACGGCGTTCGAAATCCGCGCTTCCTGAGTCTGACGAGCGCTCCCGCTCGCTTTCCCCGCCTGCGCGTCCTGAAGCGCTTTATCAGCGCCGCTGCTCCTCCGATAACAATGTTCAGTAAAACGTCTGTATAATAGAAATCCGTAAAAATATCATGCGGTGTGTTCTGCCGAATGTTCAGCAGTTCATCCCTGGTGACACTGATCGTGTTTGTTAAACAAAAAACAGGAAAAACGAACAAAAACAGTACAAACACTGGAGAGCCAAGCACTGAAGCACTGAAGCAGCCATGTGCGGCGCCATCTCGCCAAAAATGACTGTAATTTGAAATCAAATGATGTGCATCAGTGTTTGTGTGTGTGTGTGAGAGAGAGAGACAGCGAGAGAGAGAGAGAGAGAGAGAGAGAGAGAGAGAGAGAGAGAGAGAGAGAGACCCTGCTGGGAGAACTGAATGAATTTAAAGGTACTGTATTTAAACACTTACACACTATAAAATTACACAATAACAAGATGAACTACATTTAAAAACACAAAAAGAAAACAATATGCTAGGATGTTCTGGGTGCTTGCTAGGTTTTTTATGTGGTCTTCTGGGTTGTTACTTACTGGCCTGAGTCAAAAGAGCTCACCACTCTATGTGTAACCCTGCCTGTCCTAACCAACCTGCTCTGAACGGGATGTGAACCTGGGCTGCTGGCATGGGAGGCGGGCACACTAACAGGGATGCTAAAGACTGCAGCCTCTAATGTCAGTTGCAAGTGCACCTTTTGAGATTAGGGGAGTGTGATTTGCCTGTGTAGCTCTTACCAGCTGGTCTCCGTTACACGCAACCTCCAAAACCTCACTCCCATCCGGGTCATGGCACCAATGTAACTACTGTGTGTCTCTATGATATTCTGGTCTCTCGAAATATCTCAGGTCTCTTCTTCAGTGCAAGTAAATGGGATTTTTCCCCCATTTTATGCATTTTTATTATCATTCAAGTCTGTAGCCCCAACGATGCAGGATGTTAAACGCTACTTGTACATACTTAAAGTTAAAGATTTAAAATCACTAACTTAAACTATTATTAATAATAACAATGATGCTTACCTTAGTGAACAAAACAAATAATTCTGCAAATGACACAAGAAGTCACCATAAAAACTTTAAACTCAGTCAATAGGTGAAAACTTAAAAGACTGACTGCCATCTACATAAGAGGGGTCGTGAGAGTCTGCTAAAACAACATCAAACCAGAGAAAAAAAAGAAGAAAAAAAACTGAGGGAGTTTCTGCACCCAAACCCATAAATGAGACTAAAAATAGCAACATAACTATTTGGGTGATTCAGAAGGATGAGTCATCAACTGAGGCAGGGGCAGAGAGAGAGAGAGAGAGAGAGAGAGAGAGAGAGAGAGAGAGAGAGAGAGAGAGAGAGAGAGAGAGAGAGAGAGAGAGAGAGAGAGAGAGAGAGAGTCTGTGTGGGTCTGTAGGCGTTTACTGATTCCAGACATGTCCTCCAGATCCCGTTGCACACTGCAGCAGCGCTGATGGAAATTCCAATTGTATAAATGCAATATACACTAGCTGAACAGCATTCTAAATAGTGTGCGGGTATCAGGAAACATTTCAGAGCCATAAGTCTGGAATAATTCCTTTTAGAGCAGTACACAGACTGTCTGCTAAGATGAATGTGATTGGCAGTTCTTTAAATAAGACTATTTTCTTAGGTGACCTGCTGAGGTAAAAGTTAAATCAAGTCTACACTGAAAATAAGTATTCTACTCTTTTATGTTAAATTTTATTTCAGTTGAAATATTTAGGTTATTTAGATTATTAAAATGAATGCCTAGTTAAAGACTTCAAGTAAATGAAATAATTGTTTTAATTAAGTAAAAGATGAAATGCCATGATGAGTGTATGCATTCATTGTCATTTCATGTGGTGGAGTCTTTCCTGTTGAAACAGGAAGTTGGAGCCCATGGTGTAAAACTACAACTAAAACTTTTAAACATTTGTGTTACTTTAAATGAAGCTGAAATAAAATATAAATGTAAAAAAAAAATAAAGCTCAATAAAAAAGTAAAAACTGAAATAAGCTGATGCACTAAAACTGGACATAAAGAAACACTACAGTTAAACAGACACTCAAATATTTTTTTTTAACAAAAATTAAAATGAAAACTGAAAATATAAAATTAAATGCTAATTCAAAATATTAGTAAAAGCTAGTAATAAAAATATAGATACAGATAGATAACACTGTGGGTGGTGCATACTGAACAGCAGCGGTGTTATGTAACGAAGTAAAAATACTTTGTTACAGTACTTAAGTATTTTTTGGGAGTATCTGTACTATACTTGAGTTTTTAGATTTCAGCCAACTTTTACTCCACTACATTTCCTAAATAAAATGTATATTTCCCTTAAGTATATTCTTTACTTATTACAAAATAGTCAGAAGAACACAGACTGCATGGAAAGCAGGTTTGACGAATCAGGGGTCTGGCGTTTCCTAAAAACACATTTTCTCATGTGCAAACAAGTGCGGATGATTTCATTTCCCACTCAAGTCAAGTCAGGGGTCTGCAATACAGCATCGTCTGCAATAATAAGGTAAGTATTGTTGTAATGATGTGCAATCTGACGTTATCAAGTAGTCTATATCACCAAATCATATACAGAGTGCACACACATTGATTTATTAGTCTATTCAAACTCAAAATTCCAGGCTTTCTAAATTGTACACAACAAAAATGCTTCTTATATTTGGGCTATATAATTTTGCTTCTTTTCCATTTACTTGTACTTTTACTTTCAGTACATTTAAGATTTAAAAAAATACTTTTTGTACTTAAGTACATTAAATATCACATACTTTAAGACTTTTACTCAAGTTATATTGTAAACGGTGACTTCAACATCTACTATAGTAATTTTCTGGGAAGATATCTGTACTTTTACTTGAGTATGACTTTCAGGTACTTTATAAACCACTTCTGAACAGCCCCTCGCCTTTTAAAATAACCAATAGTGTTTAGTTTCCGTAACAGCTATGAATAATAATTTGTCGATTTCTAGTCTTAAGAAAAGGGAGGGACACTGCTGTTCAAGATAGAATTTCACTGGATGAAAATGAGGATTACTATTTAAAAGTACAGTTTAAAATGTAAAGTTTAAAAGTTCAGAAGCATACTGTATATATAATCTCAACACATGCACTAAAAACCACACAATATTCTACTGTACTGAAAGATTTAGGTAAAAATTAAAAAAATATATTCTGATAAATATATGCCTAATTACAAAAAACAAAACAAAAAAAAACACTTAATGCAAATAAATATGCAGCACTCTAATCTAAGTACTGAGGTCAACTACAGAGAATGAGGGATGAAAAGAAGCCAAGAAGAAAGACAGAGGATGTGAGAGCTCAAGAGAATGAGACTGATGTCAATCGAGTCACGACACAGCAGTGAGCTCAGAGAGAAATCTGAATGAACATTAGTTCAGGCTTCAGAATATGACATGCATGACTGAAATCGCTTCAGTAATCGATGTTAAATCACACACACACACACACACAAACACACACACACACACACACACACACACACACACACACACACACACACACACACACACACACACACACACACACGTTTGTTTTTGTGAAAAGTGGGGACATCCCATAGGCGTAATGGTTTTTATACTGTACAAACTGAATATTCTATGGCCCTACACCAACCCTACACCTAACCCTAACCCTCAGAGGAAACTTTGTGAATTTTTACTTTCTCAAAAAAACTCATTCTGTATGATTTATAAGTGTTTTGAAAAATGAGGCAATTTGTTATGTCCTCATAAGTCACCCTCTCCTTGTAATACCTGTGTCATAACCATGTTACAACAGAGTTGTGTCCTGATATGTCACAAAAACAAGAGCACACACACACACACACACACACACACACACACACACACACACACACAGTCAAAGCACATAAAGGGATTTGTTTGGGTAAGTTAATTGTACACAGCACTGTCTTCATCACTTCACTGAGGTGAAACATATTGCCTCCACTGTCAAAGAGCTTTCATCTGTTATTGCTGGATAAACACTAACACAAAAGACACACACACATGCTCATTTTAACACTTGCAGGTCTTGATAGAGATGGACAGATAACAGGTCTGTCATCACACATGGTTTAATTGACTGATAGCTTGTGACGAGTCTCTGACACACATCAACACACTCTTATAAACAGCATTATGCAATCCTATTACAGACCGCCTAGTGTTACCAGATTTAGAGCAGAGATACTAGAGATTGGAGTGTGCATATGTAGACACACACACACACACACACACACACACACACACACACACACACACACACACACACACACACACATTTCAGGGTACATCTGTCATACAGTGAAGCACTGCAGTTATGGACTAGTCTCCAGTTTCCTGACATGCAGGAGCTGTCCAGTAAAATCAGGGAGCTGTCCACCACAGTTAGTGCTGAAACACCACTGGAACTCCAACAGCACCGGAATACCTAGAGAAAGCTGCTTGTTAGCATGCCAAGGATAGCAGAATAGCTTGTAAGCAGGGCCTAAAACTAACAGTTTGCCACAAATGCCAATGGTTGATGACTTGAGAAAACTGACAAGCCATTAAACTGTATGTGCATTATTACCAAAAAACAAAACAAGCAAAACAAATTAGGGAAACACATCTAATTGCAATTTTTTATTTAATTTATTTTTGTTACTTATTATTTACTTAATTTGTATTTAATCAAATCATAAAAATTAAACAAATCAATGAAGAAAGTACAATTACAATAATATTTTTTATATTTTTTTCCCTAGGGCTTTGATTTTTTCACAGAGAAACTTCTCTTTTTGTCATTTCTTATAACAAACTTGGGAAGATATTTGATGCCTGTTGCATATGCACCTGATAAGTGAGTCAAACTCACAGCACTTGCAGATATGGAGTTCTCATGTCAATCTTTGGCAATATAACTATCAGAATCTGCACCAAATTGCATTATAGCTGAAGATCTTTGTCTTTGCGGGTTCGGGCTTAATTTATATCATTTTACACGGGCTTGGGCTTGCACTCCGGTCCGGTTTGCGAGGTAAATGAGTGGTCATGTGATATGTTTCGATTAGCGCTAGAAGATGAGAAAATGTATGCTGAGTAGGTGAAACGGAGGCTTGTCTCTGGCGATTAGGTTTTGGTCGCTCCAACAACTAAAGCAAAGTCTGAGGTGTGGAAAAGTTTTTCTGAGGCGTGGAAAAGTTTTGAACATGTTTATAATGAAAATAATGAGCCAGTGGGTTATATTGTTGGATGCACCATCAGTGAGCACAGGAACGCGCTGAAGCCATCTACAGTGGATTCAATAATTTTCCTCCACAAAAACATGTAGGGTTAGCCTAATCTTGGTGAGTAAAGGTTTTTCAAATTATAACTAAATATTAATTGAGTCCTAAATGCATAATGTAGACAGAGTCTATAGGCTAATGTTGGCATTAGCCATTTTTTCTTTTATAAAATTTCAGCTGCTAGTGGCGAAGCAAATCCGGCCTGCTGAGATGTTACAATGTTACAGAGGACTTATTTTATTTCTTTATTCCAACTTCCATATGGCCTATAGCCTACGCTAGTCATGAATAAATTGTTAAAACATGTATAAATGAACCATTCAGGCTCGGGTCCTCTCGGGTTTAACTTTTAAGGCCCGATTACAGCTCTAAATCTTTTGGGTCCAAATGGTGTAGTTACAACTTCTACCAGCAGGGTAGTAAGTAGTAATAACTAAATAAAGGTCCAAATAGAATGCTTGTTTTTCTAGCAGAGATTTTTGCATGTTAGTTTTAAAAATAAAAACCCCTCTTAAATTAGATTTTTTTTTTAAATGGATCTAAAATGACTCCATAGGGTGTGTGTAGATTTGCCCCGTGTACACTGATAATCACTAAATTCGCACATACTTCAAAGTTATGTGAACACAGATGCCCATAAAAGAGGATGTAGATGGCAAAACAAGCAGTGCTTCCTCCATTAGAAAGACATCCTAAATTGCAACTCTGTGTGTGTCTGTGTATACATGTGATCTGAAGCAAAAAAGGAGAGAAATTGTTAATTTTATTCTAATGGAAAAAATGAGACAAATTACAAATTAAGTGTGGTCTCAAGGGATCTTACTGGTTGTTACAATCTTTGCTCTCAGGAGAATCAATGCTGTTTTCTTATGAAACTACAGGAAATGAGAGGGGAGAAACAATCAGCGTTAAGGCTCTCACACACACACACATGAAGAAATACAATTATCAAAGCCTTTTGTACATTCACTATTGCTCAAACACAATGCTTGGGGTCGGTATGATTTTTTTGAAAGAATTATTGCATGCTCATGTATTGGATGCATGTATTTGAGCGAAAATACAGTAAAAACAGAAACAAATTTGAAATATTACTATAAAATAACTTTTTTTTATTTCGATTAATTTTATAGTGATACAATGCCAAATTTTCAGCATCATTACTCCAGTCTTCAGTGTCACATGATTCTAATATGCTGATTCACTCAACAAACATTTCTTGTTATTATCAATGTTTTTTTTTTGGGTTTTTTTTTTTGATTATCTCATTCTACAACAACAAGCTTATAAATTTATAAGCATATAACTTTCAGCGAACAATATTCTACAAATCTTTTTAAAAAAAGGATGATTAGACGTTATTAAATTCCCACATCTGAATTTCCACTTTTCTTTTCTGAAATTAGAAAAATTAAACAAAACATCGGGCCTGTAGTTATATATCTGTGGTTTTTAAATAGTAATCCTAAATACATGCTCCTTCAGAGCATCAAAACCAAACTAGTCGATCTGCCAATTTATACATGCCTGCAGCCTCCTAACAATCCCCATATCTGCTGATTGGCTTCATCACTCTGTCTCCTCTCCACCAGTAAGCTGGTGTGTGGTGGGTGTTCTGATGCAATATGGCTGCCGTCGCATCATCCAGGTGGATGCTGCACACTGGTGGTGGATGAGGAGATACCCCCTGACAATGTAAAGCGCTTTGAGTGCCTAGAAAAGCGCTATATAAATGTAAGGAATTATTATTACATGTATAAAATGATGAAAACGGAAGGATTCTGCTATATAACCAGTCTCTGTTGATGGGGAAACACCCTGGTGCTCTACAGGAGACACATCTACAGGGGCTTGCCAGTGGTTTCCTGGCATCATTAGATCTTTCATTTCTAGAAAGCTCTCAAAGGATGGAGGCAATACATCACTCAGAGCTCTCCTTTAACCTGTTTCTCTATGTGTGCGTGTTTGAATTATTGGACACTTGCCAAGTCTGAAAAGGTGTGTGGGAATTTTTCATCTCTCTTTCTCAAACTCTCACAATGCATTTAAATGGGATGTTTAGTACAGACACTGGCCTGCCTCCCTGATCTCAATACATGGCCCTAAAAATGACAAACACCTCCAAAAACAGCATTTATAAAAGAGAGAGAGAGAGAGAGAGAGAGAGAGAGAGAGAGAGAGAGAGAGAGAGCAAGATCGAACAGACAGAAGAGAGTACAAACACATGGAGAGAGGACTATTTGTGTGGATCATATGATTATGAGTTTTATCTACAGACATACTGTACTGTTGAAAACCATGCATGTGAGACAACAACTTTAGGCATGTAGAGTTTCTAGAGTTTGATTTTAAACCATTATTTCAGCATTTAGATTCAAAATGTTTGGAGCTATGTTACGTTCCACATGCGTTTCGCTGGCGTGGGAATGTTGATGTTTTTGCTCGCTGATGCACTACACGTGTGTTGTGCGGTCATTGAGTTTTCTTTCTGTTTTGGCCCACCTCTAGGTCGCTGTGACTGGCTGACTCATCTGTCGGTTATCATTAGGGCGGAGCACCAGAACCAATCAGAGGCAGTCCAGCTGGTTTAAGAGAGACAGCGGGTTCATTCACTTGTCTCTCCCTCTCTTGCGGCAGCAAGCTGTTATGCGGCCTGCTGAGGTTTTGTATACTGCTTGAGAGTTTTTGCCTGTTTAATCTAATCTACCCGGAGAAGTGTGCTATGTGCTTTAGTGATTATATTTATATTTAGTAATTTATTCGTATTACGTGTGTATCACTATATGAGAATATCACAAGAGTTTTCAGCTACAAAGCTATTTTGGGAAGGAACATCAGGTCAGTATATCGCGATATACATTCTGCCCGTAGCTGCTTTTGTGTATATACACACTAGGTAAGAGGTGAGCGCCAACCCTTGTATTTTTATTATTAGTCAGGTTATTTAGGCGCCGGATGCGCGAAGATTTCGGTTTGTTTTCTGCATTTTTCTTTGGTTAGGCTTAGGGACTAGTTAAGGATTGTTTTGTTATGTTTTGTTATTTTCTTTAGCGCCACTTAAGTTCTTTCCCATTTTTCTTTATTTATTTATTTATTTATCGCATTGTACATAGCCCACAGACATAATTGCATTGACTGGATTCAATAGCTACGGCTTGTTGTAAAATAAAACTCCAGTCAAATTTCTCTCTCAGAAGTTGTCTGTCATGTTTCCTTCCACCACATGGAATATTCCACCAGTAGTGTTTTAATATCCTTAATGTTATGTATATTTCCTAGACACTTTAATATCGTAACATTAAATGGGGGCTCGTCCAGGATCATAAAATATTGATAAATAAAAATATTAATATTTATATTTTTCCCGAGATATTGATTACTGCTGGTGTGAGTGGTGGAAGGACCGTGTTCAGATCTTTTTTTTTTTTTTCCTGTAGAGTATTAGTGTTCGCAAGGTAGTGATTAGCGGATGGGCTGTTTTGAATTTGGTTAATAATTTTGATAGGAATAAGCATGGCTGATTTTGATTGTGTGTACTGTTGTGTATCGCGGCTCATTACAAAATCGCTGTCTCGAAACAGCTGCGTAAGTTAGAGATTAGGTCCGCTTTATCTTTGGGGTTGGTGCAATTAGGTGTTCTAACGCTGTCTGCAGGTGTTGGTGAAGTTACTGCTGAAGCTGACGGTCGCTCTGGTGAGGAGGAGCGGAGCGAAACTGCTGAGGTGGAGGTCTCCGAAGCCAAGGCTGTTTTGCCGCCCTCCGATCCTTTTTCTCCAGGCTCGGATGGGTCTGAAAGCGGTGCGCGACTAAAAGTTCACTTAGCGCGAGTGCATGTAGAGGCAGGCGAACGTGCCGAAAGTCGTCGGCTGGAGGCAGATATGAAGTTCCGACTTGAAATTCGCAGACTTGAAATTGAAGCGGAAACACAGATTAAGTTGCGTGAACTTGAGATAGCAGCTAAAAGAACACCGGGCCCGGTTACACCACCCTTGCACTCGAAGTCTGCAGATGCTGGCTCGACAGGGAACACTTTTGAGGTTAGCAGACACATCTCTCTCGTACCACAATTCCGAGAAACAGAGGTTGACTCGTATTTCAATGTATTTGAGCGAATTGCGTCCACACTTCAGTGGCCTAAAGAGGTCTGGTCGTTGCTGTTACAGTGCAAACTAACTGGTAAAGCTCAAGATGTTTGTGCTACATTATCCTTAGAGGATAGCGTGAATTATGAAGCAGTGAAGGCTGCAATATTGCGCGCTTATGAGCTTGTACCCGAAGCCTATAGGCAGCGGTTTAGGAGTCATCGAAAGAATTCTACTCAGTCATTTGTTGAATTTGCGAGGGAGAAAAGCGTCTTGTTTGATAAATGGTGCACTTCGAGTAAGGTAGATGATTGTAAAGATATTCGAGAGTTAATTCTTTGAGAAGAATTCAAGAATTGTTTACCTGAGCGTGTTGTCGTTTATTTAAACGAACAGAAAGTGACATCGGTATCACAAGCTTCTGTCCTTGCAGACGAATTTACACTGACACATAAAAATGTTTTTATTCCTGCACGTTCTGAGAGAGCTACGCTATTTCAAGTGAGTTCGAATAATTCATCACGTCCAAAAACGGCTACTGTGAAATCGAAAGAGGACCGTGAATGTTTTTATTGTCACAAACCCGGTCATTTGATTGCAGAGTGTTTTGTGTTAAAACGAAAACAATCGAATTCTGTGCCTAAAAGCGCTGGCTTTGTAAAATTAGTTGATCCTGTTGAAACTGAGCGAAATGATAAACCTGATTCCAGTTACGCACCTTTTCTGCTGGAAGGATTAATTTCTGTTACAGGAAACTCGGAGGAGAAAAAAAAGAAAAAAAAAAAAAGAAACTGCTCCGTGACACTGGGGCAATGCAGTCATTTATTTGTGCTGATGTACTGCCGTTTTCTGATCAAACTTTTTGTGGCAGTCATGTCCTAGTGCAGGGCATAGAGATGGGCCTTGTTCAAGTCCCGTTGCACCAGATTCATCTAGAATCAGAACTGTGTACAGGTTTTGTGAAGGTAGACGTTCGTGAGAGTTTGCCTGTATGTGGAGTACAGTTCATTCTGGGCAATGATTTAGCCGGTGGGAAAGTCATGCCATTGCTGGAGGTATTTAATAATCCTGTTGTGTTGGACCAGCCTGATGAACTGGCAAAGTCTTTTCCCGAAACTTTTCCAGTCTGTGCAGTCACGCGAGCACAGTCTCGTAAGGCGGATGCTGAAGATTTAGCTACATCTTTTATTGCAACTGTTTTTATTAGTGACACGTTACCCGATGAGAATAAGACTGTTAAAAATGTGCCTGTTTTAAACACTCCGGATGTAAAGCCGCGTGTGACGCGCGAGAGAGTTATTGCTGCTCAGCATGAGGATGAGAGTTTACAAAATTGCATTGCCGCTGCTGTATCATTGGAGAAAGCACGGGAGAGGAAAACTGCTTATTTTATTGAGAATGGTTTACTGATGCGTAAGTGGTGCTCTGATGTTTCTGATGATGCTGAATGGACTAATGTGTATCAGATTGTCATTCCAACCTGTTACAGACAGCAAGTTCTATCTCTAGCTCACGATCACGATCTGTCAGGACATTTAGGAGTCAAGAAAACTTATTACAGAGTTTTAAGACATTTCTTTTGGCCTCGATTAAAAACTGATGTTACACATTTCTGTCATACCTGTCGCATCTGTCAAATCACTGGCAAACCAAACCAGGTAATTCCTAGTGCTCCACTCGTGCCTATTCCAGTGATAGGAGAACCGTTCGAACACGTTATCGTTGACTGTGTTGGGCCTTTGCCTACATCTAAGACCGGTAACCAGTTTCTGTTGACTATAATGTGCATTGCAACCAGATTTCCTGAGGCAATTCTTTTGAGAAAAATTACAGCACCTGTTGTAACTAGAGCACTTGTAAAATTCTTCTCTACATTTGGGTTACCAAAAGTTGTGCAATCAGACCAAGGCACTAATTTTCTTTCCAAGATTTTTACTCAAGTATTATCCAGTTTAAACATAACTCATCGAATTGCAAGTGCTTATCACGCTGAAAGCCAGGGAGCGCTCGAACGTTTTCATCAAACGTTTAAGTCAATGCTCAGAAAGTATTGTAGGGAGACAAATAAGGAATGGGATGAGGGTGTACCGTTGCTCCTATTTGCAATCAGAGAGGCAGTTCAAGAGAGTCTTGGATTTAGCCCTGCTGAGTTAGTCTTTGGACACACTGTCAGAGGACCCTTGAAGGTGCTTAAGGAGGACCTGTTTTTTTTTGAGTCTAGCCCATCATTAAATGTGTTGGACTATGTGAGCAAGTTCCGTGAACGATTACATAAGGCTTGTTCGGTGGCAAAAGAGTCACTCGAAGTTGCGCAGAGAAAAATGAAATGCCTTTTTGATCGTAAATCTGTACAGCGTTCCTTTAACAAGGGCGACAAAGTGTTGGTATTGCTGCCTATGGTAGGCTCCGCGTTATCAGCACGGTTTTCTGGACCATATGAGGTGGTCAGAAAAATTAGTAATACAGACTACGTAATCGGAACGCCCGATAGAAAACGAAAGACTCGTGTG
Source organism: Carassius carassius (assembly GCF_963082965.1). NCBI lineage: Eukaryota > Metazoa > Chordata > Actinopteri > Cypriniformes > Cyprinidae > Carassius > Carassius carassius. The sequence continues at coordinate 30,573,213 of NC_081767.1, read as the reverse complement.
TGTCACGTGAACATGTTAAAGACCTTTTATTGCAGGGGAGCTGTCCAGCCTGATGTTTCGCCGGCAGAAGAAACTGCTGTTCCTATGTCATCTCCTGCTCCTGTCTCGGTAGCATGCACTGCCGTTGAACTCGCTGATCCCGAGGATGGAGTAATTATACGTCACACTCACCAGCAATGTGTACGACTTAAGAACTCTGAGGTAATGTCTGACCTTACATCTTTTATATCGCATTTAACTGAACAACAAGGATGTGATATTGTGCAGCTAATAAAGGATTTTCCTGCTTTATTGAATGATGTACCTTCTCGCACCACAGTTTTAGAGCATGATATTAATGTGGGTGATGCTGTTCCGATCAAGCAACATGCGTACCGCATGAATTCAGTGAAGAGAGACCTTATGCGGAAAGAGGTTGAATATTTGTAAGAGCATGGATTGGCTCAAGCCAGTTGCAGTCCCTGGAGTTCTCCGTGTTTACTGGTACCGAAGAGCAACGGCACTGCTCGGTTTTGTACTGACTATCGTAAGGTTAACGCCTTAACTGTACCAGATTGCTTTCCATTGCCGCGTATGGAAGATTGCATTGACAACATCGGTTCGGCTCGTTATGTCAGTAAATTAGATTTATTAAAAGGGTACTGGCAGGTACCTCTTACGGCTCGTGCTTCTAACATCTCCGCCTTCGTGACACCCGACAGTTTCATGCAGTACTCTGTGATGGCTTTTGGAATGCGTAACGCACCGGCTACTTTTCAACGACTTGTAAATCTTGTGTTGTCTGGGGTGCCTAAGTGTAACGCACATCTTGATGATTTGGTAGTTTACTCGTCCGACTGGTCAGAGCACATCTCTTTATTGAGAACTGTTTTCGAGCGATTAGAGAAAGCTTCGTTGACCTTGAACTTAGCTAAATGTGAATTCGGTCAGGCTACAATCACGTATCTAGGGAAGGAAGTGGGTCAGGGGCAAGTGCGCCCAATCGAAGCGAAAGTCACTGCGATATCCGAATTCCCTGTTCCAACCACCCGTCGAGAACTTCGTCGTTTTCAAGGGATGGCCGGCTATTATCGCAGTTTCTGTTGAAACTTTTCGACGATTGCACAGCCGTTAACTTCACTCCTCAGTCCGTCTCGAACGTTTTTGTGGTCTGCTGAATGTCAGCATGCTTTTAATTCGGTCAAAGATCTTCTGTGTAACGCACCTGTTTTAGCCGCTCCAGACTTTGATTCTGCTTTTAAACTCGATGTGGATGCGAGTTATGTGGGTGCTGGAGCTGTGCTAGTTCAAGGAGATAAAGATGGTATTGACCATCCCGTCTGTTATTTCTCTCGCAAGTTCAACAAATACCAGTTAAACTACTCGACGATCGAGAAGGAGGCATTAGCGTTGCTGATGGCCCTTCAACATTTCGATGTGTATGTTGGATCAAGTATTAGCCCAGTTACAGTGTTTACCGATCACAATCCGTTGGTTTTCTTGTCTCGCATGTATAATCAGAATCAGCGTTTGATGCGCTGGTCTCTGATTATGCAGGGATACAACTTAATTATCAAACATAAGAAAGGCATAGAAAACGTGATCGCGGATGCACTGTTTAGAGTTGCCTGTTGCGGCGTCTGAGTACATTCGTTTGAACAACTATATGTTAGTTTTTTTTCTACATATAGTTGGTTCTTAAGGGGGAGGGTGTTACGTTCCACGCGCGTTTCGCTGGCGTGGGAATGTTGATGTTTTTGCTCGCTGATGCACTACACGTGTGTTGTGCGGTCATTGAGTTTTCTTTCTGTTTTGGCCCACCTCTAGGTCGCTGTGACTGGCTGACTCATCTGTCGGTTATCATTAGGGCGGAGCACCAGAACCAATCAGAGGCAGTCCAGCTGGTTTAAGAGAGACAGCGGGTTCATTCACTTGTCTCTCCCTCTCTTGCGGCAGCAAGCTGTTATGCGGCGTGCTGAGGTTTTGTATACTCCTTGAGAGTTTTTGCCTGTTTAATCTAATCTACCCGGAGAAGTGTGCTATGTGCTTTAGTGATTATATTTATATTTAGTAATTTATTCGTATTACGTGTGTATCACTATATGAGAATATCACAAGAGTTTTCAGCTACAAAGCTATTTTGGGAAGGAACATCAGGTCAGTATATCGCGATATACATTCTGCCCGTAGCTGCTTTTGTGTATATACACACTAGGTAAGAGGTGAGCGCCAACCCTTGTATTTTTATTATTAGGTTATTTAGGCGCCGGATGCGCGAAGATTTCGGTTTGTTTTCTGCATTTTTCTTTGGTTAGGCTTAGGGACTAGTTAAGGATTGTTTTGTTATGTTTTGTTATTTTCTTTAGCGCCACTTAAGTTCTTTCCCATTTTTCTTTCTTTATTTATTTATTTATCGCATTGTACATAGCCCACAGACATAATTGCATTGACTGGATTCAATATCTACGGCTTGTTGTAAAATAAAACTCCAGTCAAATTTCTCTCTCAGAAGTTGTCTGTCATGTTTCCTTCCACCACATTCCACACACCAGTAGTGTTTTAATATCCTTAATGTTATGTATATTTCCTAGACACTTTAATATCGTAACAAGCTACTACAAAAAATGCCATAAGCCATAATTTATATATTTACATATTTAATGCCATAAAATATAGTATAATGTAATAATATAATATAAATATAACATTTAACACAATAAAAGTATAATATAATGTAACAATATAATATAAATGACCCATTTTTAAGGCAAATTAAAGCAAAATTCTTGAGTATACATCATTTTAAACTCATTCAATGAAATTTACACTTTACAGAACCGATTCACAGAAATGAATCAAACAAGTTTGCCTAAAAAATTGTCTCACATGCATGGTTTTCAACAGTACAGTATGTCTGTACAAAACTAGTTTACCGGCACAGATCTAAAGGCAAAAAACATGTTGAATTAATCATAATTCCCATAATGTTGGTTGATTTATTTTGCCTACAGAAAAATATTTAATACAGTATAAATATTGAATTTATTGGCCAGTATTATTTGTATGCAAATGTATAATTGTGTGCCACTTCTTACCAAGTCGAGGATCAAACTGTCTCATCTGCACCTCCTCCACACAGTCTGCAGGAAACCATCCAGTTCTTCCTTTCACCGTCCCTTCCCAGAAACCCCCTTCTCCTATACTTAACACTGTCGGAGAAAGAGACACAGAGTGAGACATTATTATATAATTATCTCATGAACACACATTTATCTGTTGATCAGACATAGATCCCCATAAAAGTTAGCTAACATCCTAGGTGTTAATACCTGGATAACAACAATGAATGAATAAATAAAATCAATCAAATTAGTAATTGATGGAATTTACATCAATTGGAAATACATTTGTATCAAGCAAACACAGTTTTGTTTTTTATTGTGAAAATGCAAACATTTTACATTTATGGAAATAGTTATAATTAACTTTACACTAATAGAAGTCTATGGTACATTTCTAATTTAGATGTGTGGTGTGTGCATGAATGTGATCTCAGTAAGCATTCAAACATCTTTTTGCTTTCGGAAATAAGCTTGCAGAGAGAGAACCGATAGATGAAATATTCTGTGACGTGAGTTAAATGACCAGTGAACTCTGAGACAGGGCAGAACATTGTGTTCAACCGGAAACTGATTCATATAGTGATATTCTACACTAACTGAAGAAACACAATTAATTATGTGTTGACCTCACCAGACATACTAAAAACATATAAAGTTACATGCAAGTCCTTCAGCATTGTAGTTGCTAGGATACTGCAGTTTAAAAGAACTGTGTGTATGAGTCTGTGTGTGTGTGTTTATCCAATGTGTAAGGTGTGCAAAAAACCAGGATGGCAATTTTGTGATACTCCATGAATTCCATAAATCAATAAGTAAGCATGTGCTGTGTATTGTACACAAACACACACACACACACACACACACACAAAAAGGTTTAATTCATACTAAAGTAGATCTTTAACTGGAAATGGCATATAAGTGAAACCCCACTTACACAGAGCACATAACAAATACAAACCACACACTTTTTCTCAGTGTGTCTTTCAGCCTCACAGTGAAGTACTCTTTCCTCTTGCTCTTGTAGTGTAATCCTTCAAGGTCAATGCTCACTTTCAGAACATCCCATAGGAATGAACTGGAGTTTTCTATCAACAGAATTGTAATTATTTTAATTGATAATTTATAGAGAAAAAGAAAATCCCAAAAAAAACAAACAAACCTTAACAGAGGCCAACAGTTGCTATGGCATGATTGTGTCAGTAATACTTTTAAAAGGTTCCTATTTTAATCTGCTCAGCTGTAAATATTAATAATGTTGTCAATTATGCCATTACAATTTGTTTTGTTTATTTTTTTATTTTAATTTTTTACAGTCAACCAGGCCTCGACCCTGTTTTTGCATATTCCGAGGGCGGGAATTATTTAAATGAGTGACATTGTGACTTCACAGCATCCAGAAGAGGAGTCCTGTAGTCAGAATGAGATGTTTGTTGTAGTTCTTGAGATGTTTTCTGTTAATGAGAGTATGTCCCTTTGGAGTGGACTTTTTATGCTCAAACAGCAACATTACACACTAACTAACGTAAAAAAAAGTGAAAAAGCATAATACAAATCCTTTTAGATGAGGTTTAGCCAAAGTTCAACTGAAAAACAAACCCTCCATTACTCCTCCACACACACACACACACACACACACACACACACACACACACACACACACACACACGTTTGTTTTGGTGAAAAGAGGGGACATCCCATAGGTGTAATGTTTTTATACTGTACAAACTGTATATTCTATCGCCCTTCACCAACCCTACACACCACTTTGTGCATTTTTACTTTCTCAAAAAAACTCATTCTGTATGGTTTATAATGGGGAAGCTGTGGCCTAATTGTTAGAGAGCCAGACTAGTTACCAGAAGGTTGCCGGTTCGAGTCTCTGTGCTGGCAGGAGTTGTAGGTGGGAGGGAGTGAATGAACAGCGCTCTCTTCCACCCTCAATACCCATGGCTGAAGTGCCCTTGAGCAAGGCACTGGACCCCCAGTTGATCCCCACTATATCTACATACTACATCTATAGCTGCCCACTGCTCCGGGTGTGTGTTCACGGTGTGTTCACTTCTCACTGCTGTGTGTGTGCACTTGGATGGGTTAAATGCAGAGCACCAATTCTGAGTATGGGTAACAATACTTGGCAAATGTCACCACTTTCACTTATAAGCGTTTTGAAAAATGGGGACATGGGTTATGTCTTCATAAGTCACCCTCTCCTTGTAATACCTGTGTCATACCCATGTCATTATACAAAGTTGTGTCCTGATATGTCATAGAAACATGCACACACACACACACACACACACACACACACACACACACACTCAATTTTCTCTTGAGAAAGAATCAAAACCTAATCATCTAAATTTCTCTAAAAAAGAGATTCAAAATTCTGTGAGTGGATTTAGTGATGATCTAGCTGGCAGCACAGCCATTAGAAAATGATCACCTCAATGCTACTGACTGAGGTTATGCGCACACACACACGTGTCTCCAGACACATACAAATGGATTTCTCTGCTGCCTGTCACAATTAAACACTTGTGTAAATGGTACTTGTCTTGTAATAAATTCAGGAGGAAAAAAAATACACACATCATCAGTGATGCTTCTCATTTGAATGTTTTCAATGTTTGTGTCCAGAGAAATCAGTGTGTTATTGTGTTGAGGGGACATTTCATGGAAAACAGGATTTTCCTCAAGTTTGATGTGCTGTGTCAATGTAATCTAATGTTCATAACACAATCCGCCCATAACCCAGTCCAAACAGACCGACCAGTTATGGATATTAGGCAGAAATATTGGGCATGCTGCATGAAAACAGGCAAATTTGGAAATATAAGTGTTTCATAGACAGATTTGCTGGATGTGTGTGGAAACAACTGCCCCGAGTAACACAGAACACAGAAGCCAGATCTTTAAAATATGAAAATATGAACATGTAATAAACAGCTGAATTCAAAATGTGTCACTATTATGATGTCAGAACTATAATAATTTTTTTTTTTTAAAATGTGGTTTTTTTAACACACACACAGAATATAATTTTTTTTTTATATTAAACTTATATTTATTTATTTTTTAACAACAATAACTGTAGAACAATGCAATGTTCAATTACAGCTGGAATTTTACATTATACTATAGCAGAGACAATTTATAAGAGACATGCCACTTCCTCAATCCTCAATACAACTATATAAGGAAAACCCGGAACAGCAAAGATGGCGGTTGTATGCACATGTCCCGCCTCATCCCGCTGGAAAGCCAATCATCTGCTTTTAAAAGTCAAGCCGGGAAACATTTAATCCTGTCGTCTGGTTCCATTGACGTATGCGCAGCTGAGGAACCCTTGCACATGCGTAGTAAAAGTATAACCTGTGGGTTATAAAAAAAAATGCATTTTAAACCTTATTTTGGGGCAAAGTCATAAAAAAATTTCAGCGATTTTTTTTATCATATTTTACTGCTGTTTCTATACATGCAGTTTTTATGTCCCGGTGACTGATTTTGGTTCAAGAAGCTATAATTACAGAAAATAAAAGCCACAAATTTACTTACAGAATATTTAAGCATAAGTGAAGTGTGTGCAAACCTTTCGATGTGTCCTGAAGGATCAACTCATGCTCTTTTATCCACAATGACTGCAAAGAACAGCAGGTCTGTGTAGACGTTTGTGTCTTACATAACTGATCACTCAACGGACTCGCACTAGTGTGTTAATAAGAAAGTGGGCCCGCCAGACCTCTCCTGCTCTGCCGTGTGCTCGGACACGCTTGGCATATTGAAAACAAGCCTTCACACATACTAGAAAACAGCACCATGGGAGAAACACTTGCCAAGCTCTCAGTGTCAGTCCCTGACCATCAACCAGCAGCCAACTAAGGCAAAGTGCCACGGCGAGTTCTTGACAGAAGGACTGTTGTTTCTGAGGAGAAGGGCCTGAAGTGTGTGTGTATAAGCACACAGGAGAGTGTTGCTGTTTGGATGTTGAGATACCATCAAAAATCTCCATTCTTATCAGCTTCAAAGCCCCACTGAGTCTTAAAAAAGATGAAAGGAAAATGAGTAATTCAGCCAGCATGTAACTTTTCAACTATGCACAATATGAGCTCAACAAATACAGACACAGTGTAATGAGCGCAATTCTTTCATTTCTTTTCAGCATAAATCAGATGTGAATGAATGTAGCTGGATATAGTGAAGGACTTTCTGTTAGGACTTTCTATTGCTCATTCAGTCATTTACAGCTCATTCACAGGAAAATGACACAACTGAGCCAAATCAGAGATACAGAGATAGGAGATACAGTATAACCGCTCAAAAAGAGATGTTAAAAGGAAAAGATCAATACAGACACAAAGAGAGAGTTTTAAAGCTTACATAAAAAGAGAAGAGCTATGGAATGACCGGAATTATATTTTTTGGACAACTTTTTAAATTAATATACACTTTCATTCTATAAACAATTTAAACCTTTTTAAAAAGAAGTCTGTGCTTTTATTTAGCAAGGATGCATTAAATTGGTCAAAAGCGACAGTAAAGACATATAAAATATTACGAATAGATTTGTTTTCAATAATGCTGCTCTTTTTTGTTTCTTTCTTTCCTTAAAAAAATCCTCAAAAGGTATTACGGATTCCACAAAAATATTAAACCATTTTCAACATGGCTAAAAATATGCGTCTTTTTCTTGAGCAGCAAAGCAGCATATTATAATGATTTTTGAATTCAAATTCAGCTCTGTCATTTTTAATAAATTAAATTATTCACAGGTACAGTACATTATTTTAAATGCTATATATACACTCGCACGAGTTATTGTACTGGGATGTTTTTTTGTTGCAATACTTTAATGCATGTCTGCATTCATGAGTATTAGTATGAAGTACACGTGTGTGTCAGTATATGAAAGCAAGTGTGTATGTGTGTTCCGATCTGTTACCCATCTTATTAACTTGATATGTAATAAAGTTTAATCTGTGTGAACAAACCACCGGTTGAGCTGAGTTGAGATGCATGTCAGTCACATGCTAATTATCTGGGTTCAATTCTGCACTCTCTTTTGCTTTAATAAATAGAATGATAGCCGCAGCTCTAAATTTCCAGGCCACTTAACTGTGATAAGCCTCTCCTTCTGAGAGAGAGAGACAGGGTGTATCAAATCTAATCATATGTCTCTAATGAATCCCATTGCTCAATAACTTTCATTAAAGCAACCAAAAGCTAAATGGCAAATGCTAAACTGCAAAAACTACCAGCTCCAGGAATGTTATGTCTAGTCTAATATCTGGTTTGTTTTATGCATTAAATAGCTTGATGGGTAAAAGCAAGGTCACATTAAGCATTTGCTCCCACTAATCACAGTACAATACAGTGTCTAAGTAATGGTATGATTTCATAACTTAGTAATTGTGTTGAATAACAGGCTGTGATTACATTTACTTATTGCTATTGTAACTATACTAATATGCAATATGTGCAAGGTGAAGTAATGCTCTTCGCTGAACCAATCAAATCTTGTGCCTGAATTAAAGGCTACAGCATCTTTGCCCCAGTCTGACACGGCTCCACCTAATTGGCTAGAATTATCACTAAAATAATAAGAAAAAACCCTAAACACAAACAAGCTGAGAGAGTGTAAACTAGGACCGTAAAACAAGAAATGTTCTCATGAATTAATGTAATTACGGACCTGGAAAAAAAGAGGTGGGCTGGAACGTATCTACGCTTTTCATTCATGGGATGACTAAAAAGAGGCTGTCTGAAATGTGCAAATGGAGAGTTAAATGAATTCAGTCAGAAGTATTTTGATTTTGTGAATAATAATCATCGAATAATAATATTATATATATATATATATAGCCACAGTATAGCAACATTTTTTGAACAAGAATAATTTTGAGAGAATATGATTGTTTCAAATGATCCAATCATAATGAATGACATTGACCTACTGTATTTGTGCAGAAATGTTTGAATATTTCTGTTTTAACTTTTTTGTTAACTGCAATGTTATTTTAACTAATATTAGATGAAGAAAACTAACAGGGTGCACTTTCTGTCTTCCCAGTCTCGGCGTAGCTAAAATAAGCACAAATGTCAGGGCATGTCAAAACATCTCAAGGGCCCCAAAATGACCTCTGACCCCAGAGGGTTAAAGGGGTCATGATCACCAACTGGAATGCCTATGAGCTCCACCAGAGGGCACTCCATCCCTGACTTTTCACCCAGGACATTTCCCATAATCTTTTGCCCAGACTCATGAGCACTCAGTACCAGTGATGACTGATATCCTGTAGCATGTTTCTAGTTTCCGTGTTTTCGTAGTTTCCCTTTTTCCTTGCTTTTTTGTGTTTTTGACCCCTAACTGTTTCCTTGTTTTTGATTGTTTGCTGTCTGTCCGACCATTGTCTGCGTATTGGATTACTCTTTTGCCTGTGCCTTGGATCTGACTGTTTTGCTGGTGTTTGACCCTGCCTGTCTCTTAACAAAACTGCACTTGGATCCAACCCTGTCATCACACCTTCACATTACAGACATTTGCCACATTTGCTGAAAATGCACTCACCCTAAGGCCATCTATAGGTGCCATCAGAATGAGAGTCCAATCAGATGATAAAACATCACAGTAATCCACACCACTTCAGTCCATCAATTAACATCTAATTAAGAGAAAAATCGAACACCCAATCACTGCAGAGGATTCATTCATGAGCAAGTCATGTAATGCTAAATTTCCTCAAATCTACTCTGATGAAGAAACAAACTCATCTTGGATGGCCTTAGGTTGAGTACATTTTTGGGAAAAAATTTGTTTGGGTGAACTATTCCTTTAAAGTGTAACTAAACCCCTGCTCAGAGCCTGACTCCACGAACTGACAATATTTGAAAAATGCTGAAAAGTGGGCAGATCACAGCGGAGATAGAGGGGACGAACCTAGGGCGGGGCTGAGTGAGTGCGGCGTGATCCTGAGACTCGCAGTGACGGATTGATTGACAGCTGCTGTCAGAGACACTAAAATGGAGAGTGACTGTAATGACGCAAGTAGCTTTAAAACAGAGCAATCATTTGAAGTAGAGGACTTTTCTCCCCCACTTTTACCTGAAGTGGAGGGTGTCGAGGTGTCTGTTCATATCAATTCGAGCCGCTGGCTCAAACTGCGGTCTTAACTCCCGCACCGCATCGCTTTTCAGCGCGAGCTATGTGGAGAAGCCCATTTCCACCTCCATTGCGTTGGAGAAGCAATCCCGTGTAAAACGCAGTTTGCACACTCGAGCTCTAGGCGGGAACTTGCGGTCTTCCAGGCCAAATGCATGCAACCACTGGCGCTTAATTTTAAAGTCTGCTGGTAAACTATGCAGTCCAGCAGTGCTGTAGCAACCAGCAACACATCTCCGTACCATCCTGACCACTGTACTAAATGCAGATAAATCTACGCTAATTTGAAGATCTAAATAACTATATAATTGCTATGCTAAATAGATGCTATATTAGTCTATCCTGGTCGTTACCAATACTCGCAATTCCAGCTCCTGACTCACTACAGTGATTTTGATGGTTTTATACTGCCAAGGGCGTGGTAGCTCGTACCAAGGGGCGTGGTGAGCTGGAAACTGCTTACGTCACCTGCCACCGCTTACGTCACTTGCCACCGCAACATCCAATAGGAAAAATCAACTGCAGTAGCCACCGTTCAACCTGAAGAGGGCAGCACTCACACGTTTTTACACCATATATTGTAGAATTAAAACACTTTATACTCAAATGTCAAAAAAGTTACTCGAATCAATGAACAGCACTAATAAAGTCCCATTCTTATAGATCATTAACTAAAAAAAGTTGGTTTAGGGTTTAGTTACTCTTTAAGGACAAAAAAAACCTCAGTGGAATGAATGAATACTGGATAAATACAAATGGAGACCAGATCAGTATGAATGCAAAGTGAGATCTGCATGAATTGAAAATAGAGTAAACACGCATGTAAAAATCCTAGAAAAAGCCCAGTACTCCAGTCCCTCAAGTCCCATTACCTATGTGTGTGTGTGTGTGTGTGTGTGTGAGCACTTCCTGCACTTCAGCATTTATCAAAAAGCCATTTCTAAACGAAAACACTTAGAGAATGCAATAAGCTGAAAACACAACTCTATAAAAGCCTCAGCGATGCTCTGAGCCACTGAAATATCAGATGACTTGTGCTCACTTCAGTCACACCAGAATCATCAAAAGAAGTCTTTTATAAAGATATAAACGTCATCATCTTCATCTGTGTGAAGCTAAGTGAAAGCTGCACCTGTATATACAGGTCAAACTTTCTCTCTCATACACAGACTGCAATATTGCACAGTTAGTGTGATAACATCTGATCAGCAGACAGGCAGTCAGAACTCACACACCTGCTGGGAGAGCCGCCAAATGATCAGAGATATTTGATATTCAGTGGAAGGCTTTCCGGCTGATTGTCCGTCAGGTTAATGAAAGAAAAATATCTGAAGTGTTCTACTGCAACACACACACACACACACACACATATATATCTTCTTTTACTGTATATGTTCCACTGGACAACAAAATTTATACAGGTTTGGAACGAAATGAGTGAGCAAATAACTATTGTAATTTAAAATCCTTTATTGAGTTCCTTTAGTTCACAATAACAATGATTGATTTTGTGTGGTTTAACGTGTTTAAATATATATATATATATATATATATATATATATATTGTGACGAGTGGGCCGGGGCCGAGAGCCATGGGAACGGAGCGAGGCCGGTAGAGTGATTTGGAAAAAATTGACAAGACTAATGTACTTGTAAATTATAATTCTAGACCTTGAATAAAACAATGACAGAATGAACAAAACAAACAAACAAATGAATATATATATAGAAAGACAGACAGATGATATGATAGAACGATAGCTATAACAAACAAACAAATGAATAATAAATAGTGTGACGAGTCAGCTGCCCCCTCCCTGATTATCATCGGCACCCCGCCCTTTCTTTCTTTCTTTCTTTCGTCCAGGCTCCCGACAGGAGTGGATGTGTGAGAGGGGCGCTGGATGAGCCAGGGCTGGCGGCGTGTGATGGGGCACACCTGAAGAAAATGGAGCCTCATCACCGCTGCTGTTGAAAAGCCCAAGGCGCCTCTCCTCGGGAGACCGGTCTCTTCCCCGTGCATGCACACTGGTGTCCTCGTGGGTCCAGGAAGGGTGCGTTGAGGGATTCCCGCGCCACCAGAGACGTGAGCTGCCGGACCCGCGGTCCGGACGAGAACCGCACTCGTTTACACAGTTGTTTGGCCAGGATACAGGGCCATCCATCCCCTGCAAGCGCCGCGGCCAACAAGAAATATGTAGCCGCTAGAAAAAGCCGTCGCCCCCCGTCCCCCGGATTGGAGAGGGGAGCGCATGTGGCCGCCGGAATCCGCCCCTTACCTGTCCGCCCCTTACCTGGACCCTTACTCCATGAACACTGCCCGATCCACACGAACCCCGCAGCGAGGACACCAGATCCCCTGTATGTTTTGGCCACTTCGGCCACTTTTACACCCTCTTTTTGTTTAAATTTCTGTTAATAAAAGCCTCTCCGAGGCTTGACGCCACGCCCCACTGTGTCTGTCGTTTGCTCCTCCCACCAAAATAGATAGATAGATAGATAGATAGATAGATAGATAGATAGATAGATATAGATATATAGAATGATAGCTAGAACAATAAAACGACAGAATGAACAAACAAACAATCAATAGATAGACAGAACAATAAAATTATGATAGATAGACAGATATTCATCCTTTAAATGAATAAATAGACACTCTTCATTCATTTTCACAACCAAAAACTCTTGAAAGACACTGCTCTATCTTTGAAAGTGATAATTTCGGTGTATTTGGGCCATACTGTCTGAAAGCACAGAAGGGCCTTTCAGCTCTGTACAGTATCTCAGACTACATCTTTTTAGAAATTCAAAGTCTATTGCAAGTGCCAAACTGTTTACGGCTATGTTGAATATGCATCTCAATTTAGTGTTCTTGGCTCTATCTATCTGTTCCATACGTGATTATCCTTTCAGTGATTATTATATCTAGCGCTGCACACTACTGAGAACTTGCGGGTGACTGATTGTTTATAATATTTGCATGCGTTACATCACCAACCCTGAGAACAGACGGTCCTAACATACTTCCTCACATATTTAGCCAGTCGCTTGATTATTAACACTAGAATATCTGTTTTCCAGATTGTGATAATTAAAGACTATTGGTCTCATTTGGCTGTAAATGCAGTGGAGGGCATTTTCCAGCATTGCCCGAGGACATTTTGTTTAGGGAAAGTTTCCTGCTGATTTAATGGTTTGCCAGAGATAATTGGATTTACTTTGTCAATAATAGTACTGATACTCGTTAACAATTTTTTCCCCCTTTTTCAAATGTAGCTGGAGGTACAGCTGACTGCAGTCCATGGCGTCATGTCTGTACAGCATGTATGAACTGTAATCTAATAGATCTGCAGTGTCTGGCAGTGGGAGTACTGGTGTATGTAATAATCTCATTTGCATACAATCATAATTAAAAGCTAACAGGAAGTGGGCCTGATGGAGAGTGTGTGTGTTGTGTAGTTAAGAGCGGTGGGCAGCAGAGTGCTGACTCTGGTGGTATGTGTGTGGTGCATTACAACGAGCTCAGTGCTTTATTCAATAACCCCGACAGCCCTTCTCACATACACCACTGCTGGGGTCTTATGAAATTAATCTGCTGATCCACAAGCCCACATGCCATACACTGCCTCATGATAACTCCCTGTGAAATCAGAGCCTGTCGCAAAGGGAGTTATGGGAACTGAAGTTCAGCGAAAATAGAAAAGAGCAGAATAGTAAGACGACATTAAACTCACTGGTGTGAGACTGAGAGAAGAGAAGAGAAGAGAAGAGGAGAGAAGACAAGACAAGACAAGACAAGACAAGAGAAGAGAAGAGAAGAGAAGAGAAGAGAAGAGAAGAGAAGAGAAGAGAAGAGAAGAGAAAAATATAGGATAAGACATGATGACAACAGAATAGATATACAACGGATATGAGAAGAGACAAGATAAGATGAAAAGAAGGAAGATGAGAAGTGCAGAGAAAGGAGACAAGGAGATGAGGCATGAGATGAAAGTGCTGGTCAATTATGAGATTTGAAAAGGCAGAAAGAAAGAAAGAAAGAAAGAAAGAAAGAAAGAAAGAAAGAAAGAAAGAAAGAAAGAAAGAAAGGAGATGAGGAACAAGATGATGATTCATCATGAAATGAGAAAAGACAAAAAGGACAATAAATAAATATGACGAATGAGACTAAAATACATGATCCACTATGAGAAAAGACAAAAAGGACAATAAATAATATAATAAATTAAAGAAAGAAAGAAAGAAAGAAAGAAAGCACTTTAAAGAGAAATGTGAAGAGATGAGCCAAGAAGTAATGAGATGAGGATAGAAAAGAAGAGACAAAAGAGATAAGTGGTAAAAAGAGAAGACACAATAAAGAACAATACTTCTCTTAATTCTCTAAACAGTAATCCTATTCTCTATGACTGTTTAAAAAGAAAAAAAGGACGGAGTTTAAGCAGAAGGCACAGAAGCGAGTGTCACTGAGGTAAAGAGTGAACAGCAGAGATGAGAGAGAGTCACGACTCCACAGAGGAGAAGTGCAGTGGTGCAGCACTGTGCTCATTGGTATTCTGAACCTTCATTGAAGAGAGAGAGAGAGAGAGAGAGAGAGAGAGAGAGAGAATGATAGCATTTCTCAATGATATCATCAGCAGTCTAAAGGCACTAGGAATGAAATAGTGATTTGGATGTCCAGGAATCCCTCTTCTTTTCATCTCTTTCCTTCTGTCTTTCTTTCATTCTATTTTTACAGCGTTTACCTTTTCCCTCCATCTCTCTTGGAGCCCCAGGGGTGCAGCCTGAAATAGCCTGGCTTGGAAGTTTTATTACTCCAACCTCAGAGTCTCACTGCATGCCCAAACTTCACGTCACCACCTTAATCTCTCCTTCACACTCACACTCACACACACACAACTAAATAAAGTGAATGATGTGAGATGTGGACAACAGCTGCTGGGCTATTGGGAGCCACTGATAACCACACAACTAATGAACTGGATGTGAAGTATTCAGATCAGTGTTGGGAAGCTACTTACAAAGGGTATGTGCAAACTACTCAAAATGATTAAACATTTTCTGAACTCCTATAATTTGATTGGATCAAATCAGCTCATGGAACCTGGGAGATGTCATCTGAAAAGGAAAAGATTATATTTCATATAACTGAACCAAACAATGTTAAACTCAAGTACTCAACTAAATATTTATTTTGCTACAAAAAAGATGACATACAATGTCACACAGGGGGTTGGAGATCCCTAGAGTCTTTATTCCTGCACCGAAGGAACCCTGTGTGTGTCCACTGGATCTCTGTTCACATGATATTATTCACAAAATAATCATACGCACACTGTCATTTCCACTGGACAACAATATTCAGCTTTAACCCAGTTTTATACGTTTGAAAGTAAATGAGTGCTGCATTCAGGATACAACAGTACAACCCAATGGACACTGAACATCTATCCCATTCTTGTTTTTAGTTAAATATGTATTAAATATAATATAAAATGATATGTAGCACATATCCTAAAGCCACAGAAACAAAAAGCAGAAAGCGTCAGGGAGGATGAGAAAGAGAGAGACGGGCTATTTGTCCACATCAGGGAAGAGGCTTTGGTAATAATTACGAGTCTCCTTGCAGTGTCTCTGAGCACTCTGCATTACTCAGCTTGCGTCTCCACCACATTCACTCCAGAGCAATTACGTTTAGATGCTGGATAGATGTAGAACGAGAGGGAGAGAGAAGGTGAGAGAAGATTGTGAGAAAAACGAGAGAGACAGCCCTTAAAAAGCAAACATGAGTTGCATATCAAAGCAATGGATTTGCTGGAGCTGGAGGGAGGCCACATAACACATGGAACATGAGAGGAGAAAGCATGTAAGAAAGCACGACGAGCAGCTGGGAAGGTTCTTTTGTGAAGCGGTCTCTAATGGACGTGCAGAGAGAACTCTTTAAAATAAAGCACGAAGCCCATGAGCCTCAAAAAAGCAACCCAGCACAACAGCATATCCCAAAGTCACCCTCTTTAACATTGTTCTCATTCTGAAGAATGTAAAAGGTTCAGAGCTGCAGGCACATTGCCGCTGGGTGGTCATGATTATTAATGCTACCAATGATTACCTCCTACAGAAAATTCTGAAATCAGAATGTAGGGCCGGAGTGTGTTATGAGAATAAAGAAGGAGTTCCCATCACTTCTGACCAATGAGTTTCCATGATATTCCCAGTTGTTTAAGATTACTGGATAAGATCTTCTTGGGAGCTAATCTTCACCATTTTGACACAAACACAAAGAACTGCTTTAAAAATGGTTAAAATAGTAGTCTGTAGTAATAGTATGACGCAAGTCAATGTAGCTGATCTCATCAGAAACTTTCAGGCTGGCAAACCTACTGTAAATGATGTAATTATTTAATATGCCTGTTATTATGTATATGTTTAATATGTTTAACAAAAGCTCAATTTATGATAAGAAAATCGTAGAGGAAAAATATTTAGCATAGAAATAACTCACTCTAGTTAACTCAATCTCATTCATCTTGGTTAATCACGGTTAATCTCATTTAAAGCCTTGATTATGGTTTATATTAATAAAAAAAATGCAAATGATTACTTCTACATGCTATGATTGAATAAATATCTGAATACACAAATATTATAATTTTTTTGATTGCTAGATTTATGACCATTTTGTTCCATGCATGATCACCAGTCCCACTGCTTTAATTAGCAGCTTAAAACAAACAGGCTGAGGTTTGTGAAAATCATTTACAAGAATGTTCTTACCAGCAATCGGTTTAATTTTGAATCTTATATAATATGCATTTATCATATGTCTGAGGTTTATGTGGATGCATAAGAAGCTGTTTATTTGGCTCATATAAAAGATGCCCTTCATCAGGTCTGCAGGCACGCTACATGCCCAGAGAGCTGCCCTCTCCCCTACTAGCGTGCTAATGAACTAACACAGCCAGAAACAAACAAACACACCTTTTGTTTTCCCCTCGTCCTCCCTCCTATCTTTTCCTGTTTCTCTATATTGAGTTGATCTTGCTATGTGTAATTGGTCCTCTCTCTAATTCTGGGCAGCTTTCTTCATTGATGAGTCAGACACTGTTCTGTTTCATGGTGAGGCTTATCAAAGCATTTCTACACTGGGTTCAATCTAATCACAGTCGGACCCATCACCTGCGCTCGACTCCACTCTTTTCCAATATAAGCCATATGGACACACTCTGGGAATTCTGAGTTTACTACTCTCAGCCTCTGACTTACCCACACATGCACCGGCTATGTTTACAATCTACGACTCCGTAAGAATCCAACCTTGTTGGTCGCCTGAACTATGAAATCACGGCATCTCTCACTTAAGCACCTAAACTGTCATGATGGTTGCACAGTTGGACACGTAAATGTAAATATACCGACGTGTAACAGCGTGTTTCTCTTAAACCTAATTGCCATCGTGGAAAGATCTGGAAGGGGAGCGGACAGCATGTGCACCGGCAGACGGAGCGACAGGCTTTCTTCTACGAGTTAATGACAGAAATCCCATGGAGGGGATTTAGGCGATTTGCTTTTTGTTTCCAGACTTTAGAGCAAATCGCAGTGTATTGAAAGCTGGACAGTTTTACGAACAGCTCTGGGTTGGCTGGAAAAAGAGAGCTGCGTGCTGCGAAAGGGCAGTATTAGATCCTGATGGACATTTTTTTGGACAGTCTAGTCATGTCTGCAATCATCATAGTGATGTCCTAATGAAGAAAAAGCTCCTGTGTCTCACCTCTAACTGTTCGCTGTAATACAACATTCATGTCTGGTCACTGTCGCTCTGTAAAACTAATGAGTAAACATGCACTGCAAATCCAACTGGTCATCATTAGATTGTCAAATCACATGTTTAAAAAAGCAATAAGCCATACAAGGCCATGCATGACAGAATTTTACTGCTATTTTGAAACTATAGCTCACCAAGCTTCAAGCTACTCATCATTTAAAGTAGTGGTAACACTTTAAAATAAGGTTCTGTGTGTAAACATTAGTTTTTGCAATAGCTAATGCAGTAACACTTTTAAAGCATTTTTATTTAATGTATTATGAGCAAAAATAAACAATAGCATATTTATAAAGTGAATGCACTAATTCAGCATTTTAATAATGATGCAAAATGTATTAACCATAATTTATTGATGTTAAACAACTGAAACTTAAAGTATTGACAAAATAGTTAAAACAGAAATAATCAATAACTGCAGTGACTGCAATTATTTTAGCATTTACACTCAGTGATGCCAGAAATGGTGCAGAAGTTAATCTACTGTTTTGGGGGAAAAAACACCACCACATGTACAAAAGTTACTAACAAAAAGTAGCTAAGCTAAATTGAAACTAAACAAATGTCTAATCAAAGAACAGAGCCTCTGTTTTTAAACAACAACGACAACAAAAAATTATTTTATTCAAGCTTTATGCAATATAAATATATATTTTTATCAACACTGGAATGTGGGTTTCATGAAAAAAGCAACATTTTAAACAAAAAGTTTGATGTAACTACAAAACTACATCTGGATCAGATTCAGATCGACCATCAAAACAAAGGTGGAATACATTGCATGGTTCTATACCACTTTCTGCATCTCGTGATGTTAGGCAGTTTTGATTTATTTAATGATTAATGTTTGATGATTGCATTGTTTTACACATGCATTTGCTATACACATTCGATTGCTTCTGCTTCTTCTTTGCAGTGTTTTGACTGGAGTTCAGTACTCTTTCAGAAGATAAGTAATAATGCCTCCTTCACCGATCTACATCGGTGAAAACAGAAAAGCTGGAAAATTCCTCCAATGGCAGGGACTGGAGTTAATCATAAAGGTTTCTGAATAAATGATCAGTGAATAACAATTAAAATGACATCATGAAAAAAATGTACACTAAATACAACAGAAAAAAATTGTAATTCTAATTTATATAAAACGATATACTTCATTATGATTATTAGAGAACAATCGGTCCGTCTTGTTTAACAAGCACACTTCCCTTCTACCAACAACATAGTACAGAGAACACCAACCTTATTTAAAGCAACCATATTTAAAACAGTTAGACCCAGAACATTATTAGCAGCCACTTTTTCTCCAGCTTCACTCTCTTAGAGAGATTAACACACAGTTAAAGCATTTCTCTCTGACAGCAGGCCGACCTGTACAATAGTCCCACGGAAATGCTCTGTCCATCAGCCCTGCCCCTGTATTCTCTTGCATTAGTGATTTGGTAACACTGTGTGACTGCTTAATGAATTTAATCAGAGAGAAAGATTGCGAAGTTCACCTTTGATGAGCGATCTGAGGTGAAAAACAATGCGCTGAGAGAATCGTGTGAGACTGATGATTTTTCATGTTGTTGCATTATTAGCTGTAGGTGTGCGAGTGTTTGGGTTTGGATCCAAATTGAATTGGATCCTATGCTATCCCAGTTTAAAAGAATATTTAAAATCATTGACAAGTATTGGGTATACTACAATGTAATAATGTTAATAATGTTTGATTTAAATAATCAAAATAATGGGGGAATAAATACTGACGGAATTTCCATTTTTGGGTGAACTATTTCTCATTCGCATTCACTGTCAGCCCAGTTTTCCCAAGTTCAGGTCAGCAAACAACACATTGTTTATGGAGGGACTCCATCACCAGCAGACTCAGGATTGTTGCTGTGGTGGAGGTGGAAGTCTGCAGTCAGCAGCAGCAGTGACAGAGGAAGCCCCTCTCTGCCCCATCACACTCACACACTGCTTCAATCTATTGATTAGTCCCTAGCTATCAGATATACAATGGGCCTTCACATGAGCTCTAACCATTTAGAAACAATAACACAGCCTTGTTCCAGAAGCCTGTTGCAATAGCATATCATGTCTGTAATTATAAAGAGATGGGAGAAAGACCTAGTTCATGTTACCTGTTATACTATTTTTATTGGATATAAAGGTAAACTGGATTTTAAAAGTATATCCTACTATTCTACAATTTTCTTGGCAGTATGAAAGTATATTCTACTATATTCTGTCATATTTCTGCCCACTTTTAATATTAAAGAAGGTCTTAAATTAGTTTTGCTTGACAGTTTTCTACATTTTCCAACTAAATATGCAGCTGCATCTTAAAAGTCAACAAGTTTTACTTTCACAATGTGATATTTTATATTTATTATATAAAAAATAAATTAAAACAAAATTAAATAAAATATAACTAAATTATTTTAAGTTACAGAAAAATAAATAGATAAACAAACAAACAAATAAATAAATAAAGCCGTATAAGGTAATTGAATTATTTTAAGGTACAAAATGTGTTTTAATATATGAAGGAATGGATAAATAAATGTTTACACAAAATAAATTAATTTAGACAAAAATAAATAAATACATAATACAGTATAAATACAATTGTTTTTAATTTATGTATGTCACAAGCATGTACATTTAGAATAATCTCTTTTTGCAGCCTTTAATTGTTAATATTAATGTTTGTCTACATGCTTAATTTAATGCTTATATTCCAAAAAAGAAAAAAAGAAATTTGAAAAACAGTTTTATTTTTATTTTTTTTATTATTATTTATTTTAAGATTTCTTTAAATAAAGGTCTTTAGAAAAACACACAAGATGATTTTCACAAGATAAAACCTCTAATTACACACCTTTAAAGTGTGATTGAATCATAGACTCATAGAGAGGACAGAGTGCATATACAACATGCTATAATCAGAAGGCTATTGTGTGTTAGCCAAGATGAATGTGTGTGTGTGACAGGCGGTTTGGATGGTGGGGGGCAAAAGTTTGGGTTAAGGTAAAGGTGACAGAGAAAGAATACAGGTGGTCAGTTGTGACAGAAAAGTCAAAAAAAGTCACTGGCGCATTAACCTTGGGATCAAAGATATCACATGCAAACACGCACAAGCTGATGTAAGCGAAACGTTGACTCATAAGCAGACTTAACACAAGTTCATACACCAGCACTGATCTGTGTCTCAGATTTTGCAAAAACTGACATTTTTGCAAAAACTTACATTTTAAAGGATTTTCAGAGATAACTACCATGTACTTCCTTATAGTAACTCATATAGCCAAAGTTTTGATCATATGCAACAAATGCAGTTCAAAGTGCAGCTTATTCTGGCCAAGAATCGCCCACTTAAACGGGAGCCGGACATTTCCATGATGTAATCCAATCGCAGTTTAAAATACAAAGCAGAGGAGTATCCAGGTGCGTTTAAAGATACCCTGGTTACTTGCTACTAAGTGTCTCAAACAAAAGTTTGATGGATAAAACTGTGTGCATTCAGAAACTTCAGAAAGCCAGCCAATCAGTTTAGAGCTTGCTGTTAGTCATACTGAGAAGACAATGAATAAACAAATCAACAGATATTCCCACATTTTATTGATATTGTGGGAAGAACACACAAATGTGTGTCTGCTTGTTATGGAGCTTCAATTGAAATGACTTAGAAGGCTAAATATATCTTTCAAATTGCCAGAAGGACAAGCACACACACATATTTCATATACTTTATTTGATTCCACATTACAAGTCAAATGTCATTTCATTGTTATGGATCATACAATTCTATGGGTACAGGAAACATCGCCTTTTCCAAATAAACATGCTTCCTTATAATTGCCGAGATTGAACATTACTTTGCCAACTGTTTAGCCCTTATTTTAGATAGCCCCCAATGCAAAGTCCACAGATCACCAGCCTGTGTACATGACCTAGACTACCAAACACCAGCACAAAAAGCTGCCATTTGTATCGAAGGTTCTCAATGGTAGATATCAATGACTGATATTTTAAAGGGTTAGAGCAGTAGGAGTCCTCTATAAACAAGTCAAATGCACATGGCACCCCAAATAGAGCTTGCTGTTTTGACAAAGTTGCAATAGTAATACTGAGAAGTCAATGAATAAACAAATCAACTAACAACAGATATTCCCACATTTTATTGGTATTGTGGGAGGAACAGACAAATGTGTGTGTGTGTGTGTGTTTGTTATGCAGCTTCAATTTAATTGACTCAGAAGGTTAAAGATGTCTTTCAAATTGCCAGAAGGACAAGCACACACACACACACACACACACACACACACACACACACACACACACACACACACACACACACACACACACACACACACACACACACACACACACAGAAAGCAGCAGTCTTAGTGTCTGCATGCTTCATCAGGCTTTATTGCATCATCTCTTAGTCTGAAAGAAAACACTACAGTCGTGGCCAAAGGTTTTGAGAATTACATAAATATTCGTTTTCAAAAAGTTTGCTGCTAAACTGCTTTTAGATCTTTGTATCAGTTGTTTCTGTGATGTACTGAAATATAATTACAAGCACTGCATACGTTTCAAAGGCTTTTATCGACAATTACATGACATTTATGCAAAGAGTCAGTATTTGCTGTGTTGGCCCTTCTTTTTCAGGACCTCTGCAATTCGACTGGGCATGCTCTTAATCAACTTCTGGGCCAAATCCTGACTGAAAGCAACCCATTCTTTCATAATCACTTCTTGGAGTTTGTCAGAATTAGAGGGTTTTTGTTTGTCCACCCGCCTCTTGAGGATTGACCACAAGTTCTCAATGGGATTAAGATCTGGGGAGTTTCCAGGCCATGGACCCAAAATTTCAACATCCTGGTCCCCGAGCCACTTAGTTATCACTTTTGCCTTATGGCACGGTGCTCCATCGTGCTGGAAAATGCATTGTTCTTCACCAAACTGTTGTTGGATTGTTGGAAGAAGTTGCTGTTGGAGGGTATTTTGGTACCATTCTTTATTCATGGCTGTGTTTTTGGGCAGAATTGTGAGTGAGCCCACTCCCTTGGATGAGAAGCAACCCCACACATGAATGGTGTCAGGATGCAAGTCTGCCATTCTAACCCAATCAGCCTGACATAATGATCTCCAGCCTTGTGCTCGTCAACATTCTCACCTGAGTTAACAAGACGATTACTGAAATGATCTCAGCAGGTCCTTTAATGACAGCAATGAAATGCAGTGGAAAGGTTTTTTTGGGATTAAGTTAATTTTCATGGCAAAGAAGGACTATGCAATTCATCTGATCACTCTTCATAACATTCTGGAGTATATGCAAATTGCTATTATAAAAACTTATGCAGCAACTTTTCCAATTTCCAATATTTATGTAATTCTCAAAACTTTTGGCCACGACTGTATATCAGGGGCATATACTAAAGCTGAAAAATATTTTTATTTCTAGATCTAGATCAATCTATATACACATGCATTTACTCAATTTTATGTCATCATATACATTTTACATTTATCTGACGCTTTTATCCAATGCGCGACCTCTGACATATATAGCAATTGTAAGTCGCTTTGGATATACAGTACATATGTATATTTTGTAATCTTAGTTACAAAGGCCAAATACCTTGTGAAGCTGCACTATTAGTAGACTGGTACATAGCCTAAAGCTTTGAGTGAGTGTGTAAGTGCAGATGTTCAGACTCAGTGTATCTACACCATAAAGCAACATATGTTCTACTCTGTCACCTTAATAAAAGTTGTGAGTGAGTCAGCACAAATGCATAGAGCCTTTGATACACAGGCATGAGTCAGCAGAAAGCCTCTTACTGCCATAAGCAGGATGAGATGGGCTCCCTACAGCTGCAACGGGACAAAAGGAACCTACATCAAAACCATCATTCATTACAATGTCAAACACCATAAAACAACTACAAAAAACACACACGGACAAACATAAATCCAAAACTGCCGCTTGACCTGCGACATGACCTTGCAAAAGACTACTCCAACTTGCAAAACATCTGTATTTATGTAAACTTTAAATCACATTTCAGATGGCGGAATCTTTTCCTGACTGCTTTTGGATGCAGAACTGGGTCATATTTTATGCATACATTGCATGCATGGGAAATAATATTTTATACATCTGGCACATTTGAGAGCGATTACACTGTGTCGAACATGCAACGCCCAGAGCATCAGTGCATTGTGGGTACTTATTTAGGTCATTGTGTCTACACCACACGACTTGGCAGAGTTCGAGCGAACACAAATATTTTCATATCACTGAGAGTTAAACTCTGACAGTGAAACGCCACATCATTTGGCAAGCACACATATCATACTGAAGCACAGACACCTGTTGCTAAGAGACAGCCAGATGTGCTCTTGTTTCCTGAATAACTGCAGCTGCCTTCGACACAGTTACGTACCAACTGTGAAAAGCAAGAGATCGTGCTCCTGGCACGGAGAGTGCTAGATCTTGCCCGCGGGCTGCCAGGACAAATGGCTGTTTACAAATGTTCACTTTAAGCACAGCAAAACAAACTTCTTGACAAATACTAGGAACTAGTGGCCTCTTCAAATACCAATTCTATTAAGCTGCTTTAAAAAGTAATAGAACTCTTTCGGGGAAACCGGTCACATGGCAACACCGCCTCAAAACTAGCAGAGAAGCACAATTAAAGTTAATTGACTAAAAGAATTACAGTTTTACTGTTGGCTGATGGGAAATCTTTAATGAGGTGACAAGCATACCAGGAAATGTTAGAGGAGCTAATCAAACACTGGTGGCCCATCTATGAATGCAATTTTTATTTGAATTGTTTTGTTTAAAGAGGTTTTTCCATGCTCAATGTGGGTAAAGACAATCATTAAAGTCATGAAATCAATATTTACATTATTGGTCCTATGGTGAATGAATCATCAGAAAATTCTAAAGATCAAATGTTTGTCTTGGGAATTTTTTTTCTTCAAAAATTATTAATCAATAATCTAATAAATCTACAGATACAGAATTAAAAATACATTTTATGAGTTCATACATTCCTTGAAATACAAACCCATGACTTTGCTGTTGCCAGCTCCGAAGATATACACTTTAAAATAATATTTTTTTTTTTTCAAATTTGTAAATAAAATTATTTTAGTATGTTTTTAATTAAAAACTATTTCAGTCTTTCTACTTCAAAAATGTATGTTCAAGTAAATGTGTTACTTACTGTTTCTTTGTAATTATTACAAAGACATCCTATGTTTCTGAGTTAAAATGGTTTCAAAGTGTCAAACTTTTGTCAGTGTACAATTTGATATGTAAACAAGTGCTGTAGCCATTAAATATTTCATTAATTATGTTCTACAGAATCTGAAGGGTTCTATGGTCCCTTGGAAGACTTTCTTTATCCATTCCTTCGATAAAGGCCAATTTTTGAACCAAGAAACTTGACAGCTTTGCTCCCATTCAGGTGAAGATGTGTAACTCAAAACTGCCCTTGAGACTTTAAACTCTAAAATGATACTGTCACGTGGTCCTGATTGAACCAGCCATGACTTTGTCACAAAGTAGATTATCAATGTGAGCTCATGTTTTCCCAGCAGGCTGTAGTCTCGTACACCTCTACTTATTAATCTTTAAGACAGGCATGAAAATGGAATTGCTGCAAATAACAGCCAGATTAGACATTCACAAACATGATTAATGGCTGTGGGACACTCCCAATGCTCATAGAATATTAACGACATAATGTGTGCGACAGACACGTTTCCGTTACGCTGTAAGACTATCGCATGCATCAAACCCGACTAATGTTAAACAACAAAACCTGTAAGACCAGCGACAATGTTTATCTGCTCGCTCTCTTGAGTGCCAACAAATTGATTCCAATTAATGTTGACATTCTGATTGAGTTTAACAGGATACATCTTTTAATATTACCTGGATGTCGATGGAATGAAGTGAGCAGGGAATGCATTCAAGATCATGCAGGACAGCATTAAGAGATGTAGAAATATTAAACATCACAGATATAAAAACAGAAGCAAATCTATTGTAATCTACAGTACACC
Source organism: Carassius carassius (assembly GCF_963082965.1). Taxonomy (NCBI): domain Eukaryota; kingdom Metazoa; phylum Chordata; class Actinopteri; order Cypriniformes; family Cyprinidae; genus Carassius; species Carassius carassius. The sequence goes on along the minus strand of NC_081767.1, from coordinate 30,547,061 downwards.
TACAGCGTACTTCTCTACCTACTGTTTCTAAGAAAATGCAGCTGAGCAACATGGGTAAAATTACCTTGATCATCCATAGAACCATGGTCATCCTCCTCCTTAATTTCATGCTCTACATAATGGTCTACATAGGGAGATTCTGCTGATGACAATAAAGGAAAAAGGCAAAAATGAAATGAATGAATGAAATGAATTTAAACAGCATTGGGATATAAAACAGAACATTTAAAAATATAACCATATTTAAACACCATTACAAAGCCCAACAAAATATCATGGTCAAAATGAAATAAAAAAAATTACTTTCTTATTTAAATCTTCAAAGAAAATGTAATATAACATGGCCTTCCACTGAAAGTTTTTTTGCTGTTAAAGCACACAGGCTTAATATGCAACAGTTGGGTTCTGGAAGTAAAATCTCTCTCTCTCTCTCTCTCTCTCTCTCTCTCTCTCTCTCTCTCTTTTTTCACTGACACAGCAATTGATTTTGAATGATTCAATATAAAGCTTTCAAGAAAAAGATAATATAAAATCTGAGGTTAATAATTATAAACGAAACTGTTATTTCAACTTAATTTGAAAGAAGAAGATGAAAAAAAGCATTCAACAGAGAACTTTTAATTTCCAGGTGAAGAACTACACTACCCATGAATCCAGAAAAATCGATATATATATATATATATATATATATATATATATATATATATATTGTCATGGCTTTGCCTGGCTCCTCCTCCTTCCTTTGTGCTGTGTCTGTCTCCTACAGGTGAGCTGGGCGCAGGTGATTGGAGTTGTGCTAATTAGTTCCTGGTCTGGGCCTTTAAAGACGGTGTAGAAGACCGGGAAGGAGGGGGACTGCCGCTGTTCCATCTCTCCCGCACCGACTAGGATTTTGTTTTGCTTATTCAGTGCACCTCACTATACTGATTGCTTACACTTTTATTTTTTAAAGCCATCTTCATTACTGACTGTATCAAATTTTTGTTAAATTCTATTTACGTAATAAATCTAGAATTTATTGCTATTCCGCGTGTGGTCTTTCCCTACTCTGTTGCTTGCTTTGAGCCAGGCTTGTAACAATATGCATGCTGCTGGTTCTAAACCTGAGACTGTTTAGGGACAAACAATCTGCCATATAATAATTTAGCCAAATATAATTACTACAGACTAACCTTGCCCAAACCAGGCTCCTGATTGTATAATTTTTACATATGAAATATTACAAAAGTCAATGCCTTTATGAAGTCGTTTTCCTTCACATAATGGTAAGCTTCCTAAAATGTACTGTACCCTTTTATACTTTACAAACTGTATTTTCTTTTGCCCTACACCAACCCTACACCTAATGTTTTTTTTAAGCCTTTTAGATTACAGGGATTTGTCTTCATAAACAAACTTCATATTGTTATACCTGTGTCATACCAATGTCACTATACAAATTTGTGTCCTCAAAAACCACCCAAACCAGTACACGCACACAGAGGCCCATACTGTAACAAACCTCATCCATCATTCCATCCTTTTTCACTAAAGCCTAGGAACCTACTGCACTGGATCTACAGGGATCTTAATCCTATGGTGGTCTGCAGTCTCAAACTGGTTCCGTCTGACCTTAAGCAGTCTACAGAGAGTCCAGCAGGAGCCGCACAGTGCACAGAGCTCTACACTAATGAATTTACCTTCCTCTTCACTTTCTTTGATAGACTCTGCCAGAGAGAGAGATGACACGCATACATCAGAGCTCTACAAAAAGATAAAGTGTGCATTTGTGGGTCTACAGTGCTGATTTTACTAGTATATTTTGCTCTAAAGATAACTATGACTGTACTATCAATATCTACTGAGTTTACTCATATAGCTACTCATAGTTGTGAAGAGGATCTCCTCATAAACATTCTCTTCTGTCAGAAAAAGGAATGAGAGATAAGAAAAGAAAAGTCAAAGTAAGGACAGAAAATGAAGACTGAAGGAGAAACAGATAAACAGCATTATAAGAGAGGCAGAAAGAGATAAAGTGTTAGACGAACTGTCTCTTTAAACAAGCAGAAAGACAAGAGCTTATTGTGAATGTCAGTTATACTCCTCAGAATTTATTATGGAAGTCCTTGGCTGGTGCTTCCAAATTTGATGTCTAATGTTTATGATGACTAAGTAATTATAGATTGGTTCTTAACTCTTGTATTCAACTTGAGTATGGAGTAATCAGAAGTAAGGATATCAAATGTTCTGGTTCAGTGGTCATACTAAAATTATGTAATAATTTCAAAGAATATATCAGTAAATATCATGTAACCTGTTTTTAGATCGTTTATAATGTAACTTAGCTCAGCACCAGAAGCTGTTGGGTAAAAACATATGCTCTAACCTTTTGTTTTATACAAATGTATCAGTCACTTGAGATGTGACTTTACCCTCAAACTGCCCTAAAAATGCTACACTAAAAATATCATCCCTCAGTAGCAGGCCAGAGCACCGTGAGGGGGATTCATTTCCAGCCCTCATCTGTTTATCACATGTGACCTCAAAGCAAGGCTGAAGTTAGTAAGCTCCAATGAACTGAAACCACGCAGTTTAAATGTATTTCACATCTGTATGAGGCAAAGGACCATGAAAACATTCCCACATGATAAAGGTTATCAACCTGAGGTCACGAGTGGGTTTATTCAGTCCTCAAGGTCTAGTAGGCATTTGTGCACCCAAATGTGATGAGTGAGAGTCTCCAAATGTGAACTAATGCGATTGGGGTGATTACACAAAATCTCTGGATTATTCTAGATAAGGAAAAATGTGCCTGCAGTTATTAATTACCATAATACACAGCCACCATGTCCATGTAAGTTTTTTTTTTTTTTTTTGCACAATAAATATTATTTCAAATATTGAAATATCACAAAATATTATGTACAGGTTCAATATTTTTAATAAATTATTTCAGACTTCTAGACAGATAATTACAGACAAAAAAATATTAAAAATTTCATTTTGAGTTAAATACAATTTCCATGCATTGAGTAAAAATAGCAGGCATCTCTCAGTATAGTTCAGTTGTTTGAGATGCACCCTGCATTATAAATTACTATTCAAAAGTTAGGGGTCAGTAACATTTTCTTTTTTAAAGAAATTGATCATTTTATTTAGCAAGGATACATTAAACTGATGAAAATGTGAAACTGAAGACTGAAAAAATGGCTGCAGGAAATTAAACTTTGCAATAACATGAATAGATTACATTTTAAAATATATTTAAATGGCAAACAATTATTATAAATTGTAATATTATTTCACAATATTACTATGTTTACAGTATTTTTGATTAAATAAAAGCAGCCATGATGACCATATGAAACTTACTAAAAAAAACTGGTAGTGTATTTAAAATAATAATGTACAAAAATAAATACATTTCAACTGAATAATGTGATAACTTACCATAAATAATTGAATACTATATTATATATAAATACATATTAAAATTATTAAAAATAAATTTTATATAAACCTAAATAAAGTACAAAACTGAAAGGTTAACGAATGAGATTCCCTGCATAGACAGCTTTGCTGAATCTGAAAATGAGATGTTGTTTTGCCAGCAGTGACTCCTACATTAATGAACATCAGTGAGACATTATGAATATATCAGGAGCTGGGAGTCAAAGAGAGACTGCTAGTTGCTCGCTAGTCTCTTTGTAAGGTTGCAGAGGTGCCACAAGAACAGAAAGTGCACAGGAAATATGAATGTTTTTTGACATATGGTGCTGTTACGTCAGCGATGTGTTGTGCGTCCTGCATATGGTTTGTCCTGGCAGTTTCTGAGCTGGCACAAGCAGCATGCTCATGGTGCCACCAGATTATAGTGGCAACTCCATCTCCACCAGCATGGGCATCCTGGCACTTCACAACCACTAATGCACCTGCTGCCCAGCACAGGAATGTGAGCCAGGATGTTGTTTTCGGAAGGTGAAGCATACGTGCAGTTGTTCTTGACTAAAAGATGACATGCCCCATAGGACAGTAAAATTACAAATAAGATCTCTATGATATCTCAGATTTTTCTCCCAGACAGCAATGAGATTAAATAGAAAGTAAATTGAGACGTCTGCTTATTTATTTAGTAGTAGAAGAAAGAGATATTTGTTTGATAAAGCTAATATTTGTCAAGATCCCAAAGATCTCAATATGATCTCAAACATTTCTAATCAAATCCACCCAAAATCAAATCAAATGAATTATTCATTCCACATGAATTTTATAGTTTTGTACTGTTACTGTATGTCAACTTTTGACTTAATTGTTTCCATTTTTAGACCAAATTAATAATTAAATGTGGCATAACTAGGACCTTCAGACAGTTTAATTAATGCAAAAGAGTAATACTAATAATAATAAAAATAATAATTATTATTATATCCATTAAAATTCTTCAAGACCAAATGATCAGAGTTCTGCCAGCGGAATAAATATATAACATCTCATCTCTGTATTTCTCACCAGGAATTTTATAGGGAAAAATCTAAGAAAAGCTAATATCTAAATGCAGCATAACTAGGACATTTATTAAGCAATAAAAGGCAACATCTGAGCATTAATAATCACATTCAAATTCTTTCAAAACCAAATGATCTGAGCTTTTCCAGTGGCATAATTATATAACTCTTTACTTATACTACATACAAATAATTTTGTAATACATGTCTATTTGGATTTCTCAGAAGAACTTTTAGTAGAAACATCTGAGACAAAGTTAACACTTAAATGAAGCTCCACTGAGTTCTCTGAGCTACTCTTGAGCAACCTCGGAGCAATAACAGACTTCTCTGGGTACAAGCGGAGGAAATTTTACTATATTAAAATGCTTTAAGCATTAAATGTGATCAAAATATGTGCAATATGTATCCGTACCACGGGAGGAAGGAAACACAGTCACATTGCCATGTATGTGTTCGGGGTGTTGGATACAGATGTGTGAGCATGCAGGTAGGGCACAGTGGAAAGAAAGGATAAGAAAGGACCCCTACAGTGGTGTTTTTACTGAAGGATAAAAACACCACTGTAGGGTACTGTGAACGGGACACACACACTCATACACACTTGGAGGGCTGTGGGATGGATGCAGAGTTCTTTACCTTCCACTGCGTTTGAGTGGTAGTCTGGTTTGAAGCATGAATGGAGACAAGAACAGAACAAGACATAAGCCATGAACCTAAGCCATGAGCACATACACATACACACACACACACACACACACTTCTACAGCATTCATTCACACAGAGTTTCAAACATGAGTTTGAGTTACAACCACATATTTGAGTAACAATGCATATACACAGCATAAAGACATGAATACATGAGTTGAAGCTCCTCTGGATCAAGATTCCCTAGCTAGAGCACATAAGCTAGTGAGCAAGCCGGTGTGCCTGTGTGTGTGTGATTTGAGAGACGGTCTCCAGAGAGCAGTGTTTGACAGACGACAACCTTCGTCTCCCTGTTCTGAGACATACCAGTGCAGATCACATGTAAAAAGATGGAAAATCGTGTGCATCTTGCAAAACAGACAATCTTTAGGTCACTGTGGATCCAAGTAACAGTCCTGTTCATAATTTAGCCAGCAGATCTAGTTCTACAGGCTGTCTCAAATCATATTCTGTTTATATTTAATTTAACTGTATGTAACAGATTATATATAAGCATATGGGGTCCTCAGTCAGAATATTGTGTATTATGTATGTTGATGTCGACATATAACCAATAGTTCCCTGCTAAAATAAAATGAGTTGAACTCAAATAAATCAAACAGCAGTTTTTTTATTTTATTTTTTGGGCCAATGCACAATTATTTAAAAAGCCAATTTTTTTTTGCAAATAAAGTCACAAGTCTTCCCGAACAGCCTGATAAAAATGATAAAGAACCAACAAATCAACCATAATAGCAAGAGAGACACATTGCAATGCACAAACCATGACTGCTGCATCACAGAGCAAACTTGGCCTAACCCCGCCCCTTCTCCAGATGACTGACAGCTGTCAGGTGCAAAGTGATAAGCAGGGAAAGGACACTCACCTTTGACCCTCTCTCCGCGGTTCAGCTGGATCTCTCCCTCTCCCTGCGGTGTGTACGGTTTGACCACGATGAAGGTGCGTCCCGGCACGGCGCTGTAGAGTTTCCGTTTAGGGCCCCGGGCTCCTGACAGTGTGTGCGAGGGCCCCGCGGTAGGAGGGCTGGGGTCCCGTTGGACTGTCCCCGGGCTGTAAACAAAAACATAGGTTACTGTGGTAATGCCCGGCAACTGGTAGCCAAATCCGGTGGTCAACGACATGGTCCCGCGAGAAGGCGGCAGCGTGCGTGCATGCGCGGGTCTCCTTCTCGATATTCCCGAACCGGCCAGGGCCGTCAGGTGAAAGCAGCTCACTCCCTCTCTTCCTATCCCTCTTCTCCTCCTCTGCTCCTCTCTCCTCCTTTCTTCCACCTCTCCTCCCTCTGAGCACTTCCCGCCCTCCCCCTCGCTCCTGCTAACGGCTCCCTGTCGCGAACGGCGGCGAGCACTCGGGCTGCACTCGCCGCGAGTGGGGCATGTTCACTCCGCGTGGCTCTCACACACACACTCGCACACACGCTGTCACGCGGCTGTGCCGTTTTCCCGTGGTTGGGCTGGCGCGCTCCCACCCTGAACATTCTATCTGTACGCAGATGGTTGCCGACGACAACACCAGGGGTCCGGATTGATTAGTGTGCGGGGGGGTTGAGCACGACTCACCTCACCCCCCTAAAACAGCCCTGCACCCACAAACACACACACATTCTCCTAGTGCTGTAATCAACAGCCCCTCCTATCCCCCTCTCTCTCCCTCTCCCTGCCTTCCAAGTCCTCCTCTCCCTCCCTCACTCCCTTTTATGTCTCTCTGCCCTCCCTGTATCCCTCTCTCTCTCTCTCTCTCTTTCAGTAAGACAGCTTCTGAATGTTAATACAGCTGCAGGTACAATGGCTATAGCCCCGTCTCTCTCATTCATCAAAAATCGTTCACCCATTCATTCCACATGCACACACGAAACAAGAATTACAGCAAAACACACACAGCAAAACTTCCCCCCCATTGGAATTCTGCTCAAATATTTTGGGGTGGATTCACTGAGAATGAATCACACTTGTTATGCATTGTTTATTTGTACAGTTTTATTCCCTGATTCACTTAAGGTGTTATGCAAATGAGGTAAATCATACAAACATGCATTGATTAAAATTTGTGGAGAATGCAGCATACTCTGATAATCTAGCAGACTTTACTGGGAATAACTCTTACATATTACATAACATCAAACACGCACATACAGTACATATATATATATATATATATATAATTTTTAATAAGTTTTTACAGTAGTTAAACTGGATTGCAGGTGGTCAGGTGAAATATTTAGTAGGTTTTTGTGCTAAATTTTGGAATGCAAAAACTGGTGCAACTGTTTAGCGAACTGACACCTCTGTTTTGATTCTCAAAAGGAAGTTGATATATTCCAGCATGAGCAAAGAAATTCTTAAACCATGAATACTTTACCAAAATGTTCTATTTGTTTATTTAAAGCATTAACTAACATTAACTAACAATGCACAGTGCACTGTTACAGTATTTCTTAATCTTTGTTAACATTAGTTAATACAAATACAACTGTTCATTGTTAGTCCATGTTAGCTCAGGTCCATTAAATAATAATAGATACAACTTTTGATTTTAATAATGTATGAGTAAATGCTGGAATCAAGCTAAGATTGATAAATGCTTTATTAAGTATTTTTTATTGTTATTTTATGTAAATAATGATCACAAATCTGGAAATTTAGTGTAAAGTGTTACCCTTAAACTTTTGCCTTTACTGTCAAAATCAGTCAGTCCGAACACACATGCATGTTCATGCACTCTTTCCAGCTATCTCTCTCTCTCCATCTATCCCTCGCTCATCGAGCTCAGTGACGGCTTTGCAATTACTGCAGCGGTACGGGGCTAGAGTGACTGCAGCATGTAAATGCAGAGTAACAAGAAAGAGAGAGGAATTTAAGGGCAGAGAGATGATAAGAAACCGAGAGAGGAAAAGAAAAGGTCCTTAAAGCAAAAAAGAAATGATGGACAGAGGCTGTTAGAAGTGAGAGAATGGATGAGAGACAGAGAGGTATGGAGTCCTGTCGTCACAGTTTCCTCTGACTCAGTACTGATCAGTCAGAGCCGCCACAAGCCTGTAATAAACAACACTGAAAATCAACGGCGGGCTCTGCAGTAATACTATATTTCACACACATCAATCATCATAAAAAACAGACATATACAGCCTCTGACAAATGTTCTTTTTATTTAGGACATTTGTATGACGATAGATTTGAAGCAGTGCAGAGGTGCCTGAGGAACGGCAGCCTGTAGATGACATTAACGTCACACTGCTCTCTGTCTGATCTCAGGCCGATCTGACTCTTCCCATGCATGAGGAAGTTTCACAGGCTGTGTGAATCCACAAAGACATATGCTGTGTTTCAAAACTTAAAATCTAGTGAGCTGCCTGCCTACCGAGACAGTTTGAACATTCAGTCTAACTGTGCTTGATTCACTAGAATTTCATAAATGATTTGAACGTGTATGACGTCCAAAAATGTGTTCATTCAAACATTCAGGTGTACCTATGAAACCCCAAAATATTTGATTCAATCATTCAATCTGAAAGCATTTAATCTCAACGACTAAACACATGATTCTTAGATAGAATTTTTGAGCCTGTACCACAAAACCAGTCATAAGACTCATTTTTTTTTTTAAACTGAGACTTATACATCATCTGAATAAATGAAGTTTCCACTGATGTATGGTTTGTTAGGATTCAACAATATTTGGCGGAAATTTGGAATCTGACGGTGCAAAAAAATCTAAATATTGAGAAAATCGCCTAAAAATCGCTTAAAGTTGTCCAAATGAAGTTCTTAGCAATGCATATTACTAATGATAATACATTTTTTATATATTTACAGTAGGAAATTTACAAAATATCTCCATGGAACATGATCTTTACTTAATATCCTAATGATTTTTGGCATAAAAAAAGTATAATTATGACCCATAAAGTGCATTTTTGGCTATTGCTACAAATTTACTTGTGCTAATTATGACTGGTTTTGTGGTCCAGGGTCACATTTATTAATCTTAGTAAATGTTAAAAAATTATTAAGTTGTATATGTTAGAATTATTTAATAGACCTCAGCTAACAAGAACTAACAATGAACAGTTGTATTTTTAGTAACTAGTGTTAACAAAGATTAATAAATACTGTTAGTTAACATTAACGCATTAATTAAAGTTTACCAATGAGACTTTTTAAATATTGCATTGTAATAATGCCCAAACAGGTTTGATTTAAAAGTATGCAATTAGATAATGCATATGATACAAAAAATGCATTACATTTTAAAAACATTTAATTTGAATGTTCAAACTTACATTTGATTCAGACATTTAAATATGTCTATGATGGCTAAAATGTTAGACTAAAACATTAAAAAACTCCTGTTATGGTCATAAATGAAGGTCTGAGCTCATTCAAACTTCTTGACATGAACCTTTAAGTATAAACTCACAAATACAGACAAATGTAACCCGCATAACCCCACACACTCTCACACACATCAACAACAACCTTGCCCTAATCGACCACACTAAACCCACCAGGCATACAGTGTCCTGTTGAAGGGTGTGACAAAGTGATATACTGGCACTATACCTCTCCTGAGCATCCTCTCGGCTGCCTCCTTGGACACCAACTATACTTCGGTAACCCTGGCAACTGCCATCACGGAGAGATAAATTGAAAGCAACTGACTTGATTCACCGGGTGCTCGTGTCAACAATGAATCAGAGGCTTCTTTTCCGCAGTCTCTCGTGATTCTTTCTCTCTCTTTAGGAAACAGCAGCTTGATCAAGTCTCCATGCTGTCATCATGCAGTGAACAACTCAACAAACTCATGTCATACGTGTGGTATCTGGGCCACAGACAGAAGCATCTCAACTTTCTCCACACTCTCAGAAAAAAGGTACAAAAGCTGTGACTAAGAAAAACTAAGAAAATTACATCAGAACAAAATTTCCAAATAGAACTATATTTCAAAAGAAAGATAAATCTTTAACTGAACATGAAAAAAACTATAGTTTTTAAGCACATACAATTTCTAAAAATAACTACAATTACAAAACTGAATATTTAAAATCAAGTAGTATATATTTATAAATTTTAGAATATGAATTTGTGTTATAGAATACTATTTTCAAGCTACAGAGACTACTTTAAAAAAGAATCCATGTGAAATATTTTGCAGTACTTGAGGGACACATATTTGTGCATTTGTTGTGACGGCTTTTTTCGCATATTTTACAACTAAGGTTATTAAGAAAAATCAATGTCATTGGCACTTTTAAATCACAAAAATATATTCAATGTGACTAGCTTTTTTATAACAACTCTGCCATCAGCTGTATCGTGCTGCTATCAAACTAGGCTTTTCTTTACATTTTGTTAACATTTTTACACAGCTTTCATCTTCACTTAAGTGAAAGTGAAAGTTACGTGACATTCAGCCAAGTATGGTGACCCATATTCAGAATGCATGCTCTGCATTTAACCCATCCGAAGTGCACACACACAGAGCAGTGAACACACACCATGAACACACACCCGGAGCAGTGGGCAGCCATTTATGCTGCGGCGCCCGGGGAGCAGTTGGGGGTTCGGTGCCTTGCTCAAGGGCACCTCAGTCATGGTATTGAGGGTGGAGAGAGCACTGTATATGCACTCCCCCCACCTACAATTCCTGCCGGCCCGAGACTCAAACTCACAACCCTTCGATTGCGAGTCTGACTCTCTAACCATTAGGCCACGACTTCCCCACAAAGGAATAACAATAGGAATAAAACAAAAAAAAAACATAATCTGGAAGAAATGACCCTTTGAGCTCTGAGAAAATGATGCCGAGACCAACCAGTCCAGCCACAATGGAGAGACTCAAATTCTTTGTAATAACAGAATAAGGCATCAGAATCAGTCATTATCTCACAAACAGTTATTTGCATATGTGCACAAAATGGTCTTTGTGGACAGACTAGGATGAAAGATTGAAATGAGCTATGTCTCGTTCTCTTTCATCATCTCTTCCATTCTTCTTTCTGAATCTCTCTCAGTTCGCCTCTTTTAGGGGTTAATTGAGTGTAATGGAGTCGGTGTGAAGCCTTTCCTCAGACAGAGCATAAATGTGTGTGTTTACTGGGTCATCCTATTCTCCCAGCAATTTTGAAGACACCGCTATCTACAAAAAATGACTCTTTCTTCTCCCTCTCTCAATTCCTTCCCTTCATTTTTTCACTTTTAATACTTCAGAATATTTTGCAATGAGAAAGACAATCATTCTACCAGACGAAGACCTGGGTGAATCACTTGAAACTTGTCAAGAAAGGACATATTTCACACCAAAACCAAAAAAACTAACAAACCTACAAAAACATATTGTACTGATAAATACAATGTACAGAATAGATAAATAAGTCTAATGTTAATAAGTTAATGAGTCATTAAGCTGATTTGCATTGACATTTTTCACGCCAAATATAATACTACCACCTCAAATTCTCATTAATGTAATCCAAATAAATAAATAAATTGATCATTAAACTGTACTCTTATTCCTGATTGTGAAAACCAAAAGTATTAGCTATTTGAAGAGATTTTTATACTAATTATTTATTTATTATTGATTTACACTAATTTAAATAAAAACAATCAAATTTTACAGTATCACAGCTTTACATAAATTTTTACTGTTAATAGTAAAAATGTAATTTAATGAGAATTATCACTGAAAATAATAGAAATAAAAAATGTAAACAAATAAAATGGTTTTTGTTTTTTCTCTCTTTTTTCTTTTTGTATGGATGTACACAGATGCCAGTGAAGTAAAATCATAAAGTATGATTTTATGTCATTATTATAATTTACTTTTCCTGTACAGCACTTTGGTTTCAACATCTGTTGTTTTTAAATGTGCTTTATAAATCACTAAACTAAACTAAAATAAGCTTTACTTAATATGCTAAATATTTAATAAAAATAAAACATTTATTATATTATATAATACATAATTATATTTCATATATCCTACTTCTTATAAAAATCTAATACATAAATATTATATTTAAATTTGATAAGCTGTATTTATTAAAGATTCTTTTTCTGTTGATTCTGGAGTGAAATGTGACGTATGTTTTTTTTTCTTGTGAGATTCACCCATAAAGAAATGCATCTAATACTGTTTCTTTGTTTCAACCAATTCTTTGATTAGTTGGATTTAAACCCAAACTGGCTTTTAATGTCAAGCTTAAACTGAGAATGACCATAAGTGTAGATAAGGAATTGGTCAGAGGTACAAAAAAATAAAAATAAAAAGCCAATAGTAACGCAGACGATATTGACCTCATCCCTGCCTCTTAAATCTCCCATCGTCCAATAGGAAATCAGCAGGCTCACTCTTCTAATCCCAGCACTCCTGTCTATAGGTGAGTGTCAAGGGAGTGGCAGGTCTGGATGTCCTGAGGAAGGAATCCATCATGGAAAGCTCCAGACTGAGAGCATGTTCTTTCAGAGTGACACCTCATTTACCTGCCTTGCACAAACAAAATGATTTCCCTTTTGCCATCAATAAATCGCTCAATTCTCCTTCCCTCTCTCTTTTTCCTCTCTAAATAGAGCTCATAAATCGGCAAAGTAATGAAACAGCAGAAATAAGGTGAGGTCTAAATTTCTGCCTCTTAACTGGTGGTAAAAGAGTCAGGGTAATGATGAGTGATGAGCACCTTTCAGTCACACCGGCCCACCGGAATGCATTTATAATCATATTTTCACAGGAAAGAAAACTTACACAGTTTTCACTGTGCATTATTCATTAGGAACACTGCATCAGATATTCAGAGCTTTAATGAGAATTTTTTTTTCACTCACAAGGGTGAATGGCTAAACCATCAATATGACCAATATGGCTGTCGTCAGCTCTCAATATCACTAGCTAATTCAAACGGCTACTACTGAGCTGAGCAAAAATTTGTAATGTGCATATCACCTTTACTTATTCAATGACATCCAAAAGAACAATCTCCCAGACTGTTCATTATTTCTGAACACTCTGTCTATGACAGACTTCATCAAGATGCTGTCTCATATATTATATTATATAGCTGCTTAAAGGGCCAACATTTAAAGACTGACGATGACATTTAAATATGGGAATAAATCCGATAAACTAGCATTGTGTGTGTGTGTGTGTGTTTGTGCGTGTGTGTGTGTTTGTGTGTGTGTGTGTGTAAGAACACAGGAGTCAGTCCTGAAAAACATGTTTGGTTTTAGCTTCCAGAAATACTTCCATTTAGCTGCAAAGCTGCATTACATTATGTAAAAAAGATACAGTACATTATATTTAAAAAATTCTATTCTCAAAAATAATCTTAAATCAAGATACATTTATATGAGAAGCAAAATGATATTAAAATAAATGTGTGTTTTTTTAAGTGAGTTTATAAAATGCTAATGGGATACGAAGAAAAACAATTCAAATAAGAATCTTTGTTTATTTTTCTTACACCACTGGCAGATATTTTTTTTCTGGTATTAACCATAAAGTCTCTTTGATTTTGAAATTAGATTTTTCAGGAAATATTCCCAATTCATTATTATATTATTTAAGCTCATTAAACACGAACAACTGTGGTGGTTTAAATATTTGCCAAGGACTTTGAGCTACAGGCAAACAGTTTGAGATATATTCAGTGACAACATCACCTCAAACTAAACCTCATATTTTCTTTTTATAACTTAAGGATTCATATCATAGCAAGGGCCAAATTTAACTTGATATCATACTGTACACTTGCATTTGACCTCTGACCTTTGATTCCTCTTGTGCACACAGCGACCTGTGATCTCTAAATCCACTTCGACTTTATTTAGTACAATGTGTCATGGCCTCGGATCTCACCCTGAACAGGAAGTGGGCGGCCGGCGCTGACCGCACAGCTACGGCATTAATTACACACTCTCCTGGTCACCACGCTCACCTCAGGGATTGACAGCTGGACACAGCCAGACAAAAGGCAATGACCAGAGAAAAAAGGAGAGGGGACTTTTATAGAGCACCGGACACCAAGGACAGGCGCTTTGGCTTAATTCCAGTTGGTATCATCACATTCTGCGTTTTAAACACAAACACACACAAACAGGCACTGGTTGTTCTGATTATTAGTGGGCCAGCATGTCAGGAAATACTGACAGATGGACAACAAGGACAGAACACAGCAAACGCCCCTCAGGGCCACACAAAGAAAGAGAGTGAGCCCTAAAGTGTTGTTCTGCGGCAGAAGTGACTTACACCTGCTGGTAAAATTAGAGTCCTGAGGTCCAAATTAGCACACAAAGCCACTCGTTTTGCTGAAGTGAAGTTAACAGCACAGAAGAACTGCTTCAGAAAGTAGACTTCACTTTTTTAACCTACAAAACAGCATGATCTATCCTGCTGAATTTTCAGCCATTATGAAATATTCTGTTTAGGACTGTAGAAAGATCCCTATCTAGGAAACATTTTAAGACACCACAGACATGCTCTCAACACACACATGCGCGCATGTAGTTTACAGGGACTCTCCATAGGCATAATGGTTTTAATACTGTGCAAACTGTTATTTTGTATTTCCTTCTATCCGCTCCTCAGCGCTCATAATTATTTAATTTCAGTACCGAATGGTACTGAAGTCACTATTTTTGACAACCCTACAAATAATGGTGTGATTTAGTACATTCCAGATGAGTGTTTCAGCAAGTATAAAAATTACACTTGCTATAAAAGGCAACTCTTTGCGTCTCCAATGACAGATTTGTGCTGATTAGCGCTGCAAAACACCCAGTACTCACCAACCCTTGCTAGAATTCAAAGTATTTCTTATTTACATCAGACGCAACACTAAGGGTTTGAATTTCAAATGAATCCAAGTAAGTTTCACATTTTCTTCCATTTAGAAGCGACAATTATAAAGCTCTCACGATCTCTGAAAACCTGTCAATCATCTCCCTGCAATAAATACACAATATGAGATTCAGAGCAATATTGCTGAGAAATTCAAAAAGGCCTGTTGGAGTCCCAAAACACAATCGAGTCCAGCAATGTCCTGCAGCTCTGTCTAATCAGAATATATATTAAATATTTGAATAGCACGATTTAAAAGCAGCAAATGCCGATCGAATGCTGCTTCATGAGGATGTGATAGATTACAACAGTGTGAGTATTTTAGATGGACGAGAACGAGGAGAGGAATCCAAGTGACTTCATTCAATACAGGTCTCAGCAGCCATAAATAAAAGGGCTCATAAATAAAACACACTCACAAAACTATACACATTACCGGCTTAGAAAAACACTACAGTATTATCATAAAAACACATCCATGGAAAACAAGCTATTTAATCATAATACCATGGGATTCCATGAAATTTTTTACAGTATCTTTTATGTACCATGGTATGTGAATATGATTAGCCACTACCATGGCATTACTCTTACAGAAAATAGCTTTGACTGCTCTGTGGTACAGTGGTGGAATAAGAATGGAATACTTTAGTACTTTGAACATGTTCCAGAGTAATAGTATCCTGTTCTTGGAAGTACTATGGTATGTTTTAAAGTACCAAAATATTATGGTACTTAACACTATGTATTATAACAGTGTTCTTGGTATTATACCATGTTAATGCAATTTAACATGAATTTCATTACCATGGTATATTTTAAAATATTATAGTAAATTTCTATTTTTAAAGGATATTTAAATGAAAATTGACTGGTAAACAAGACAAATATACTGATTAAGTACTAATAATTATATTATATATTACTATTTGTATTTTCAAATTACTCCTTTAATAGTTTCACCCTAAGCGGGGGGGGGGGGGGGGGGTTGGTGGGTGGTTGGGGGTGAATACCGTAGTCCAAATCCAGTGGTACCACTGAACCATGGTGCCTCCACAACACTTGTTTTTTTCAGGTGAATGCTTTAGAAATCGAATCACACTTTGTCACTGTCTGGTCCCTCTTGCAGTGGCCGATGTCTGACTGATATGTTGAGAATTACAACTAATAATTGATCATTTGACAGTGCCGTTGCTGGAGGAGTAAATATTCACAAACCCAGACAGAATCTACAGATTTTTCTGAACTGTTTTGATGGGGATGGATATAAACATGGAAAAATTTTGGTAAGATGAAGAAACTAGTACACACAAAAAAATGCTGGGTTGTTTTCAGCCCAAATGCTGGCTATGGAAACTGTATTAATTAGACCCAATTTGGATTTTTAATTGTCTGTGTGTTTCTTAGAGGCACTTAAAGCCTGAGGCTTTGCCTGTAGTGGGACTATTTTCATTGGCGAAAAAGAATAAATCCACAAAACAACTGGTCAAATTTGGCTCATTCAACAATTTTCATAGACTTTTTATAAAACAATTTAGTTTAACTCTTTAAATTAAGTTGGTAATTGGGTTGGGTTGTTTTCAAACCCAGCTTTTTTATAGTGTATGAAGAATAATGAAATGCATAATCAAATTAGCAAAATATTGAATAATCAAACTTCCAATGGGCAGGCAATTTGGACGGGTGGAAATCTGCAGGTGCAAATCAGGACTGTGAATGTGCGATGCTCACCTGAGGCGTCCGCGGCTGTGGGAGTGTGTGAGGGGCGTGTGTCGGCGTACTGCTTGCGTGCCGGGCTCCTGGCTGATGCGCTGGAGGGAGGGTGAGCGGGAGTGTGAGGAGAGCGAGCTGCCTGTGCTCTGCAGGCTGCCGTCGGCCGCCGCGTCGATCCCGGTGTGCGCCAGAGGGGGCAGGCTCCTCAGAGATGGCACGGGTGAGTGGGCGGGGCCTGTGTCAGCCACGTTGTTCAGATTGTTGTCGGAGGCGGAGCGAGGCAGCAAGCGTGATGATGTCAGCGTGTCGCCTCCAGTCACGCGCCGGCGATTTGTGTAGGAAGGCGTTTCCCTGAAAGGCACTAGAAACAGGAAAAACAGGTGTCAACAAAAGGGCACATCAAATGGGGGCCGTACGTGACAAACTGTCATGTAAAATTAGCATAATTTGTAAATGAAGGTTACAGGAACCTCATCGGGCATTCAAAGTGGTAAACTAAAGACATACTCCTATGGGAGGCCGTTTGAGACGAAACCCATTGAAACACTTGCAATACACATTGAAAACATACTCGGTTACTAACGTAACCTCGGTTCTCTCTAGAAGAGGGAACGAGTACTGCGTCTAAGCTAAGACGCTACGGGAAAAGTCTCTTTTCACGAAATACTGAAGCAAAAAATTATCCTTAATTTTGAATTTTTCTAAAGCGCTTTTGCAGCAGCACACAGCCATAGGCGAGACGGCTCGCCTATGCAACATCAGACCAATATGTTTCGCGCCCTTCATGCCACTTCCCGCCGAAACGGGTGTGGCCCAACCCTATAAAAGGAGCTCGAAAAGGCTGACTCACCTGATTTATTTCATCGCCGAAGCGAACCAGAGTGAATCGTATGCAAAGCAGAGAACGCAGTACTCGTTCCCTCTTCTAGAGAGAACCGAGGTTACGTTAGTAACCGAGTACGTTCTCTTACGAGAGTTCTCGATTATACTGACAGCAGCCTTGCTTGCAAGGCGGGAACCTCCAGGTTATAGAACCTGATAAATGTAGACGGCGAGGCCCAACCTGCCGCCACACATATATCCTGCAAGGAGATCCCCGTAGACCACGCCCACGATGAGGCGACGCCCCTTGTGGAGTGTGCTCTGACGCCCAGTGGGCACTGAAGGCCCCTGGAAGCGTAAGCTAACGCTATGGCGTCAACTATCCATCTGGATAGAGTCTGTCTCGAAACAGCCATTCCCTTGGAACGTCCACTGAACGAGACAAACAGCTGGTCAGTCTGTCTAAAGACAACGGAGCGAGACACAAAAGCTCTTAAAGCCCTAACAGGGCAAAGAAGACTCGAGTCTCCATCCTCTCCTGACACCGACAGGGCAGACAGGGCAATAACCTGAGCCCGAAACGGCATGTTGAGGGATTTCGGCACACTGAGGTCACCCACACGCTTCACTGAAGCGAGAGCCAACAAGAACACTATCTTGAACGACAGATGCTGGAGGCTAATCGTTTGGATAGGCTCAAAAGGGGGACCCTTCATGGCCTCCAAAACCGTTGCGAGGTCCCATATAGGGACTAATGGGGGTCTGGGATGATTCAGCCTCCTAGCTCCTCTAAGGAAGCGGATGACCAAATCGTTCCTTCCTATTGACTGACCGAGCGCTGTCTCAGAAAACGCTGCGATGGCCGCCACATAAACTTTGAGCGTGGATGGGGCTCTGCCCTCATCCAACAGCTCCTGCAGGAAGGAGAGAACCTCCGTCACCTCACAACTAAGGGGTGAACATCCCCGAGCTGTGCACCAGCTGGAGAACACCGACCACTTCGAAGCATACAGCCGTCGTGTCGACGGGGCTCTAGCCTGAGTGATGGTATTTAGCACTCCCACTGAGAGATCAGCGGGTAACCGTTGAGCGCCCACACATGGAGGGACCACAACTCCGGTTGAGGGTGCCAAATCGAGACCCTGGCCTGCGAGAGGAGGCCCCTCCTCAATGGCACTGGCCACGGGGCGGTGTCTGCTAACTGCATCAAATCTGGGAACCATGGTTGGTTCTTCCAAACTGGTGCTACAAAAAGTATTGAACATCTCGTTTCTCTCACCCGTTCTATCACCTACGGAAGGAGGGAGATGGGGGGAAAAGCATAAAGCGGGCAGCACGGCCATCTCCGTGACAGCGCGCTTTCGTTCTTGGAAAAGAACGCGGGGCAGTGAGCGTTTTCATGGGACGCGAAGAGGTCCACCTCCGCCCTGCCAAATCTCTCCCACAACAGCCGGACTGTTTGCGGGTGTAGAGACCATTCGCCCGTGGGAATGTTGTTTCTGGACAGCCTGTCTGGACCCAGATTCTGTAGCCCAGGTACATGAACTGCCCTCAGCGAGCGCAAGTTGCGCTGAGCGCAAACCAGGAGGCCAACCTGCACAGGTTTCGGGACCCGAGACCGCCCTGGCGATTTATGTAGGACACCACAGACATGTTGTCCGAACATACTAAGACGTTCAGGGCTGTAACGCAGCTCTGATTGACCCTGAGACGCAGCCGACCAGGTACCCGCGCTTTCAGCCAGAACTGCAGGGGGCGCATGCGGAGCAGGCCCAACTGAAGAACTGGAGATGCTGAGGCCATGAGACCCAGCATCCTCTGAAATTCTCTGAGCGAAACGGTCGCGCCGCAGCGGAGAGAACTCGCTGTGCGCTGAATGCCCAATGCGCGCTGTGGTGACAGCCGTGCCGTCATGGAACGTGAGTCCAAAGCTATACCTAAAAACAGTATCGTCTGACTGGGGTTCAACGAACTCTTCGTCCAGTTGACACTGAGACCGAGTTTCTCGAGGTGATCGAGTAAAATGGCCCCGTGTTCTACGAGCTCCGCTCGAGATTGAGCCAGAATCAGCCAGTCGTCCAAATAGTTCAGCACTCGCATGCCTCTGAGTCTGAGAGGAGCGAGCGCTGCGTCCATGCACCTCGTAAACGTACGAGGGGCTACGGACAAGCCGAACGGCAGGACTGTAAACTGGTATGCCTGGCCCTTGAAGGCGAATCTCAAATATCGCCTGTGACTTGACGCTATCTGTATTTGAAAATACGCGTCCTTCAGATCTATTGACATGAACCAGTCTCCTCTGCGAATATGCGCGAGGAGTTTTCTGGTCGTAAGCATTCTGAAACTGCGTTTCACCAATGCCTTGTTCAGCTGTCTTAGATCCAGTATGGGCCTGAGACCCCCGTCTTTCTTGGGCACTAGAAAGTATCTGCTGTACAGCCCCCCCCTCGCTTTGAGCTTGAGACACAAGCTCTACAACCCCTTTGCTCAACAGTTTTGATATTTCGGCCCGAAGTATGTGTGCTACTTCTGTTTTGACCGCAGTTTCGACGCGTGCTAAAAAGCGCAGAGGGTGTCGAAAAGACTGTAGCGAGTAGCCTTTCTTTAAAATGCCTAGCACCCAATCCGAAACCCCTGGAAGCGCTGACCATGCATCTGCATAAATGGCTAAGGGCTGGATGCGAAGCACGCTCTGTTGACCGGGCAACGGCGGCGCTTCGGTGCGCTGCACCATGGGCGTTACGCCTGTGGCATTTGAGGCGGGGAGCGCGCTGATCACAGCGGGCAGATCGCTCCTCCTCGACCCCGTTCCGGTTCTTAACCGATTGAGGGAGGGTTGAGCGGGTCCCGTGGGACTCGTGATGTCTGCGAGTAACTGTGGGCTACAAGCGTGCACATTTATCGCTTTCGATTCGCTGACTGCCTGGGCAGAGCGCACGTGCACGGGTTTCGTTTTTACTGAGGAGTGGGCACGTTTACTATGTAGCGCGCGCAATCGACCTGAGTCGATCTTATGGGCGCGAGCCCTGTGTGCAGGGCTGTGCTTACATGTGGAGATGGGCACTGAGGAGTGGGCATCGTCACTACATTTATAGCACCATCGGTCGTGGCCGGAACACCAGAAACAACACTCTTTTCGGGAAATATCTGGGTAGCCGTGATAACGGTTTTTGTGTGCAGGCAAGCGGGCACTCGTGCAGGCTTGCGCGTTGCAGAAAACAGTGAGACAGTCACATTTCTTGGAACTACAACAGCGGCACGCTAGGGTGAGAGCTCGGCCGCAGCGGAACTCGTACACCGGCGCTTTCCTAGCAGTGCTAGGATGACTTCGGGGCTTCCGGCTTCACCGTAATCCTCTGCCGTGACTCCCGCGGCGCGGGGCGATGGCTGGAAGAGCGAGAACGGGGTCTCGAGCTGCGTTACTGACGCTGTCGCGATGAAGCAGCTGGAGGCGGTGGGCGTGACTGAGAGCTTTGTGGGGCCGGTCTAGCGCGGCTCGCTGCAGAACCGGAGCGCTTTGGCAAGAAGCGCTTAAACGCTTGTGACGCTTTCTGATCCTCGATGAATCTCTCAACAAACTCGTTGACAGACGATCCGAAGAGGCCAGCAGGAGTCAGCGGGGCGTCGAGGAACGCAGCGCGCTCAGACTCCGCCATGTCCGAAAGCGTTAGCCACAAATGTCTCTCAGCCACCGTAGCGGAAGCCATAACCTGTCCCATGGCCTGTGCAGCGGATTTTGTAGTGCGGAGGGAGAGATCCGAAGCACTCCTCAGATCCGCGAGACAGATCGCTTCAGGTCCCATCTCATCCAGCTTGCGGAGGAGATCGCCCTGGAAGATCTGCAGCGTGGCCATGGTGTGTAGCGCAGACGCAGCCTGCCCAGCAGCGGAGAAGATCCGTGAGAGCAGCGATGAAGTCATGCGGCAGGCTTTCGATGGCAACGCTGCTTTCATCCGCCGTCCAGCAGAGGGCGGGCAAAGGTGCGTTGCTATAGCCTGTTCCACCGGCGGAAGTGACTGGTAGCCTCTGTTTTTAGCATCGTCCAGTGTGGAGAATGCTGGCGAAACAGACAAACGAGTTCTCGCTGAGAACGGAGCGTTCCAAGCTTTCGCCACTTCTTCATGAAGCTCAGGAAGAAACGGGGCGTGCTTCGAGCTGGGAGAAATACGCTCATCCGGGAGAAAGCTACCATCCAGCCGGGAACGAGAGGGGGGCGCTGGTGCCAGCGTTAGCACTCGCATCAGCTCTTTCTCGATATCAGCCGTCTGCTGGGCCTCTGAGCAGAAGGCGCGAGATCCGCGGAGCTCGCCCAACCCTCACTGCCCGAAGCTAGCAGAGAGCACGTGTCCTCTTCCTCCGACACGGCCCTGAGATCCACTTCCTCGGAGGACGCGGCAGCAGACAGCGGGCGCTGACCATCGGGAAGCGATGCAGGGGAGGCCGGTGAAGCGGGGAGAACCGGCGAGCTCGGTTGAGCTGGAGGCGGTTCCGGTAAATGCTGGGAGCGGCGCTTTTTACGGCGCTACGGCGCTGCGGCGCAGCGGAGGATGCAGGCTTGGAGAAGAATGCCAGGTGAGTCCTCAGAGTCACCATCGGCAGTAGCTCGCAGTGAGGGCAGCCGCCGTCAGCGAGCGCGAGCGCTGCATGATCCTCACCCAGGCAGGAGACACAGATGTCGCGACGGTCTCCTTCGCTGAGCGGGGCTCTGCACGAGCCGCACGAGGGCATCTTTAAAAAGACGCTGCTCTTTTACGAGTGTGCGTCGCAGGGCGAACACACACAGGATATAAAAGGATATAGGCGCCGGAGAGCGCAGCAGGAACGGCAGTGGAAGGCGGCGAAGGCCAGCAGCTTCAGAAGTGGCTCGTCCCGCTGAGATGCTTATCAGATGGCGCTTGCTTCCTTCGTGATCCAACGATGCGTGAGCTTCGCTGAAGAGATGAAAAATCAGGTGAGTCAGCCTTTTCGAGCTCCTTTTATAGGGTTGGGCCACACCCGTTTCGGTGGGAAGTGGCATGACGGGCGCGAAGCGCCCTTATTGGTCTGATGTTGCATCAGCCTGCGCTCGATAGGCTGTGCAGTTGCCGCAGAGCAGCCAATGAGCGAGCGAGCCGTCTCGCCTATGGCTGTGTGCTGCTGCAAATGCGCTTTACAAAAATTCAAAATTAAGGATAATTTTTTGCTTCAGTATTTCGTGTAAAGAGACTTTTCCCGTAGCGTCTTAGCTAAGACGCAGTACGAGAGAACTCTCGTAAGAGAACTTGTGATACACATTGAAAACTTGTGATACACATTGAAAACTTGCGATACACATTGAAACCTTGCGATACACATTGAAAACTTGCGATACACATTGAAAACTTGCTATACACATTAAAACACTTGCGCATACATGTGAATCATTTGCACATACATGTGAAACACTATATATCTGTGCATATATATGAAAGACATGCGGTTACATAGAAACTCTTTGCAGCGCTTTTGTTTCCAAATGAACTAAACTTCCGATTGCAATGAAACGACTTCCGGACACACTAAAAATGTTTATGCTCTCTCACACGTGAGAATGTTTGAAAGTGCAGTCTCTGTGCAGGTACAACAGTATGTGGGCAATTACAGGGTATATGCAAAGAGTTTCTATGTAACCACATGTCTTTCATATAGATATACTATAGTGTTTCCTATATGTGCGCAAGTGTTTCACATTTAAGCGAAAGTGTTTCAATGTGTATCGCAAGGTTTAAATGTGTATCACAGGTGTTTCAATGTGTAATGCAAGTGTTTCAATGTGTATCGCAAAGTTTAAATGTGTATCACAGGTGTTTCAATGTGTATTGCAAGGTTTCAATGTGTTTTGTAAGTGTTTCAATTGGTTTCGTCTCAAACGCCCTCCCATATACGCCAATTACAAAGCACCTCATCTATAATTTATTACCAAAACACACTTCCTCCTGTCTTGACCACTAGCACAGCAGTCGTTTGCTTTTTTGGGAGATATTTTTCTTTCTACTGAGGAAAGCAATTAGTACAGACCATCAACACTAGATGGCAATATCTCACCTCTCCTAGATGCAGGAAAACCTCAGTACTGTTGCTGTTTTAAAGCTAATATGTAGATAAAAATGCATGGTGTCGTATATTTCAGGGTCAAAAAAGTTCATATGGCTCAATGACAGACTTATTTAATGATACACCAATAGAGAGAGAGAGATAAACAGAGACAAGCAGGATGAAAGAAAGCACAGCGCCGTCATCCTGACATATGGTTTGCTGTCAGTCTCATAGCCGATTCTGTCTAATCTCTAATGTAAATTAAGTATTGATCAAACCGCTGTACTGAACATCCACATGTCACCTGATCAGACATGAACAGCTCTCTGCCAATCAGAGCAGGGCATGAGAACAAGAACATGCCACTCAATACATGCTAGAACTGTGGTTCTTAATTGGTTTTGCCTCAGTGTAACTGATGTTACACTGAACATTGAGTGATAATGTATTTCATATTTCAAGATTGTATTTGTACCATAAAAAAAAAAAAAAGAAACACGGGGGAAGGCTTGCGTATTTTGCCTACTTAAAGCTATTTACATTTATTCGGTTAGTTGTGTGTGTGTGTATAGCTGTGTTCTAAATTTGTAAGTCAACACAATTTTGCGCCATAAGTACATTTCTCTTGTTTTAAGGATGAATAAATTAAATAAACTTTATTTATTTTTTTACCAGGGCAGCTCAATGTTACTATTTTTTTACTGCATCTGATAATGATTAATATAAATAAAAAATAAATATATTAAGAAATATTTTATATATATTTAAGATATTTTTTTCCTGAAATGTATTATGAAATTGAAATTGACTAGTAAACAAGACATTTTTTTAACCAATGCAGCTCAATGTTACTAATTTTTTACTGCATTTGACATGATTAATATTACTAAATTATGTCAAACTGACAGTACTACAAATTATCATATAAATTACTATTTGTATATTCAAATCAGTCCTCCTTCAATAGTTTCACCCAAAGAAAACATCTATGGGCCAGTTACAGTAAGATGGGCTGCTTGTTTAAGCAGTGTAAATACTGCGCTCTGTAGTCAAGCTGTCTGCTTGTTTAAATCCTCTACTCTTCAGCCCATACATTCAGAGTGAAAAGCCAACTGTCCAACCCATTCAGGACACACTCACTCACTATCTCTTTTCCTCTCACTCGGTGACTGATGGGAAGGAAATGAGTGGAGAAAGACATAAAATGGAAACATCCTGAGAAGCTTCAGCATTAGTGACAAAATACCAGCTCCTGCCCTGTAAATAGTGTGTTTTAAGGCGGGTTTTGAATCTGTGTGTGCGTGAGAGCATACGTCCCATACTTCATCGAGGTCGCACACCGATCTGATGAGATACCAGAGCCTGCGGCTACACTCCCATTGGCTCGAATCAAACTCCCAACACCTGCTGAGCCTCGGGGATTAACCCCGCTCTGTCGCCATGACAATGGTACTCCACACTAATGGGTACGATCCATTACAGCGGTGCAACAACTGGCAGCACACAGAATGAGCTAGCCTTGCCGTTGACGCGGGCGAATAGAGTGATGACTCTCATTCACCCGAACGCTGCAGACTCTCAAACAGGGGGCACTCTCATTTTCATATTTCCTGGCCGTGGTGCTCTGCTGTGTTTGTAAGGATTCATTAACACAAGTGATTGTCTGCGTTTGTTTGCAAATACAATAACAGCTAATGATGGTGGAGGTAACGTATACAAGCCACTTACCAACATCTGATGCTTTGTGAGTCTTTATAATTTCTGCCAGGTCAAAGTTTCCAGCTATAATAGCCACCTACAGAGAGAAAGAAAAATGGGTTATATTTCTCCCAAACATCCCTGGGCAAACAAAAACCCCAGTTACAGATTTATAACACTGCATGCAACAGGATAAAAAAACAAAAAAAACAAAGTCAGCAATCCATAAGCAATAATGTAGTACAGTCAGTTGTCATTCATTGGCTACTACCAAATAAACATGAATGACTGTACATTATCCTGTTTACAAATATAAATAAATACATGAAATATTGATTACAGTACATACAGCAGCAAAGTGTCAGAATATGGAGTGAAGCTATGCAGGATGTACTAAAGTATAATTCAAAGCACTAGGGTTGGGCTGACAATATTGCGCGAATAATTTACATTTTCATCTTGATAAACCGATATCAGTTCTTAAATACCAAGATCAATATTTTAGTCTATTTAGGCTATTTTCTGTTGATGTGTCAACTAAACTTCGCTATATATTATTTGTATCACGCCTGCCTCCCATCCAACAATTGCAAGTGTTGTGCTTTAATATGAAATGAAAGCTCATCTTTCAAATTCTGTCAGTTTAGTGACAAAATGTAAATAATGAATATGGTTTTGGTGCTTTTTAATGTGGTGTGCCAGATTACGTAGTCGCCTCTTGAATGAACATCAGGAGGTTTGCTGAAAGATCCAGTAAAACATACTGAAATCTATCACGTCTCATGAAATCAGTGTTTCAGTCACGGAAAGTATTTACATAATTATATTAAATGTTCCTATAAAAACTTGTGTGCACTTTAAATGTTTGTATACAATGTTTTCATTATATCTAAAAATGACTCTGTACCAACTATCAGGGTCCCTTGTATAATTTATAACTGACATGTACTGTACCTGATATATATCAAACAAATATATTTATATCAAGCAAAATGATATTGAATGAGATTGATTTAGAAACTTGTGAATCGGATTTAAACCGATTTGTGAATTCTACAAAGTAGTACCATAGTAGGCTTATTACATTCAAATTTACATGGTAGTACACCATTGCACCATGGTAATTTTCTGTAAGTGTACGGTGAACAAACATGCCTCAAATAAAGACCACAGACCAATAACTCATTTAATTCTGTCTAAAATGATACTTACAACTGTGAGGGCTAATTAACTTTTCCTCACTAAAAGCTGAATCAAAGCAGCTGTGTAATGGTTTCCTTGTTGATTTATGCAGCCGTACCAAGTCGGGTTCCCCCTCCCTTGTACTAACAAATTAACTTTGATCTGAGCAGAAAATCTGTGTCAACATCAATTGTACTGTGAGTTCAAGCAGTGAGCATCATGGAACAGAAGCAGACAAACACCAATCCCAATATGCTGTTAGTATGATCACATGAAGCATCACATTGTACATGTGGACTGAAAGTGCACGAGTGAACAATTTGACTTGTCATGTTAACATGCTGCTTACACTGACAACCAACAAATGCTGACATGGTTAATACACAGATTCAGCAAAACCCAACAACTAGTAGAATATGGTGTTTGAAGGGGTAGTGTGGACCACAGATTGAAAAATTGAAGTATATTACAATATTTATTCAAAAGGTTGAACTCTGCACCAATGCTTATTTTTTAATAATACTGTATTTCAGCAAGGATGCATTAAGTTGATCAAAAGTGACAGTACAGACGTTTATAATGTTACAAAAGATTTCTATTTCAAATAAATACTGTTCTTTTGAACTTTGCATTTATGAAATGATCCTGTTTCTTAAGCATCAAATCAGCAAAATATAATGATTTCTGAAAGTTTATGTGACACTGGAGTAATGATGCTAAAAATCAGCTTTGCATCAGAGGAATAAATTACATTTTTAAATTAAATAAATAAAATTTAAATTTATGTATTTAGCAGATGCTTTTATCCAAAGCGACTTACATTGCATTCTCCTAACATGTGTTCCCTGGGATTCGAACCCCCAACCCATTTCTAACGCAATGCTCTACCACTTGAGCTACAGGAACAAATTATTTTTTGTTTTTACTGTAATTTTACTGAAATAAATGCAGCCTTGGTGAGCAAAAGAGATTTTCAAAACATTTGACACAAAATCGTACTGGCCTTTTGAACGGTATTGTACATATAGATTTTAGACACTGGCATGATGGTAATACCAAAGTTAACCAACAAAAAATACCATGGTTTCTTATCAGTTATTAGTTTTTTACATGGTACCATAGTCAAACCATTCTTCAAAATATTTATAGTACCATTGTATGTATGAAATTTTTGATTTAGTACCACTTTTTCATTGTAAAATTGATTCAAATATCAACATTTTCTTTTACACTGTCCACTATCTTATATCAAAATTTTCTCTGAGGTAGTTGTAAAAGAGCTAATCTTCATTTTGGTCAAATCAAGGTGTCTCATCATTTGGCTGCCTACCAGCCTTTTTGTCAGAAGTGCCTACAAATGTTATCTAGGCAGATGTCTTCATGGCACAAGAATGCCAGGAAGAATTCTCATAAGGCAGCCCTGAAACTGCTCCTGGCCTTAAGTTAAATACAGTTTGGCTCTGTGGGCTGTGAACGACAGCATCAGTTTAAATAAGATCCAGCTCCACAGACTCTCTGACGGTGTTTGATCTCCAGGAAGCCAGAGGTCTTGCGCTCTCACCTGGAAGGCAGTTTGGCTGTTGTAGTTCTTAATCTCCTTATTCGCCCCTCTGAACAGCAACACTCGTGCGCAGCTATCCTGGAGAGAGACAAACAGAGAGATTACAAGCACTGTGATAAGTTGTTGCAAGTAAAACTTGTACATTGCATGTCCATGAAATTTGCCCTAGAAAGTTTTGGAGTGGGATGAGTGTGTTTGTGTGCATGCGTGTCGCTTTCACAACAACAGAAATGACAAAACTGATGTTCCACTGGGACCAATTAGCTCACCAGCTCAAATGTAGGTCTGCTATCAGAGAGAGAAACAGAGAGAGAGAGACACGAACAAAGAGCTGCTCTAATGGTAGTGTTTCTCTGTGGGCATCTGAGAAGGTCAGCACAGCATCTGGCTATCATCTCTCTCTCTCTCTTTCTCTGTAGACAGTTTTGACAGTCCGCACACACATTTAGGAACTGTAGCACACAGACATGACTCAGCTGGGATTGGTGTCCTAGTTTCCTAACAGTGGTGAGAAAGCATCTCTTGGCCCACTAACACACCTTCAGTGGAACCTGTGTGCTGATATTTCATTACACTTGTAATGCACTTTCTGTCTGTCTCTCTCGCAAACACACAAATTAAAAGTGTCTCCTGGTAAAAATAGATAGATAAATGGTTATATAACTATGCAATTGTATATATTGTAGCTAGATAAGTATAATATATATATACTTTTTTAGTGTATGTGACGAGTGGGCCGAGGCCGAGAGCCGTAGGAATGGAGCGAAGCCGGTGGAGTGATTTGGAAATGAGCGACACCTGCTCCGCTCACTGGTTTCGAGTCCCACGGAGGAGATCGGAAGGATACAAAAGAGGAGCGACGAGAGAGGACCAGAGGACCAGGCCTGGGCTTTATTTTGTGTTTGGTTTTTGTTTGTGCCCGGCAGTCGTCCGTGAGGGGCTGTCGCGCTGTTTTGTTTTTTATTTGGTTATTAAACTTTCATTTAAATTCCAAAAATCTATTTCAAGTAAATGCTGTTCTTTTACCTTCCTTGTCACCAGAGAATCATGAAAAAAATTTATTTCCAAAAAGATTCTAAGCAGTGCAGCGTTTTTCAGCATTGATACTAATAATAATAAATGTTTCTTGAGCATCAAATCAGAGTATTTTAATGATTTCTGAAGGGCCATGTGACACTGAAATCAACTGGGAATTGAATGTCAAGTTGAGTGCAATGCATTGTGGGATATGGTATATCTCATGGGATATGTTCATAGTATACTATATACTATGTGTGTCTGAGAGCAGTTCATCTAACAGACACTCAACATGTCTTTAATTATGTTTATGAGTCTTGTGGTTAATATACATATGCCTTAGGATTTATAATTGCATAAAAATAACAAGTGAAATACTATTATAAAATACCAAGTAAGTGAAGTATATATGCCAAGTATATATATACATACACACACAAACACACACACACACACACACACACACACACACACACACACACACACACACACACACACACACACACACACACACATACACACAATAATTAGTATTGCTAGTCAAATTTTGTGAAAAGATTCAAACAATGAGTCAAGAAACAAACTGCACCCAGTCCATTCATGGAAGGTCAGGTCAAGTCTTTTGCATTGTGGAATACATCGCCTGGTTCCATGCATTCTATACAGCACATACTGCAAAATTATCAGTATGACAATAGTATGATAGTGTGCTATTAGGAACAGTCTATCACACAGGAGACAGAGTGGAGCACTGCATGTGTTTAATGCTATGGCTCTTTGCAAAAATCAATATGTAATTTCGACTGCAGAGTGCATTAACAGAATGATGATTGAGCTTCCAAATCACACAGATTTTTTTTCCTGTTTCTTTCTGTCTTTTGCTCTCTATCTCTGATACCCTATTCTGCATTTATTGATCCATTTAAATGACACAAACCTTCAAAAGTGAAAAATAATATGCTTTATACACTACTGTAAAATAATAAATCAAAAGTCATCAGAGCTGCAGTGGTCTGGAGAAACAGTATGTATGAAAACGCAAACTTTACTAAATGTGGCTTTTATGCCAATGTGATGTTTCAATGGGCCGAATGTCTGCTGGACAATAGAGCAACATCTGACCTCTAGTGGTGGAACTTTATAAGAACACAACTAAGATACTGGACATCACTGTTAAACTAGACTCACAGAGACAGATGGAATAAAATCGCCATAAATTTTGATTAACTTTGCAACTCATTTTGGCCATGAACTGTCCACTTAGATAGAATGAGGCCATCAAAGGTCAGCTAGAGTGCACAGGAAATTAGTGATACCAAAATAATACACCAGAATATATTAAAGACATAACTCATTCAGATATGCAAACAAGACGTTCATCAAAAAATGAGTTTATGGTCAGATTTTATGTTCAGCGGAAAAGCTCATAACAATGAACACACTAGCAATCACAAAACACATAACCACACAGCAACGCCCAACAAAAACCCACAATATCCTAGCGGGATGTTTTGTATATGAATTTCATATAACATTTGAACTACACAGTTTTTAATGTGATGTTAAAATATATAATTGTCAGATATACATAAATGAAACTGGTAAAAAAAATCTATAATAGTCCTAATGAACTATAAAAACACAGTAACCAGGGTTAGGTTTACCAATAAATATATTTGTTTCATACCCATACATTTTAATTAACAGAATATTGCTTGTTCAACAGCTTCATATTCAGACCATGTTCATACATTTTAAATGAATTCATTATTTGTTTACTTGTTTTTAATTGCATTCAATTAACAGATTTATTCTGATTCTAAACAGTTTGAAAAAAAAGGGTAAAACCATACAGATGCAAATAGTAAAAAATTATGCCTTTTTTGGAGTGCAGAAATCTTACCAGTTTCATTCACAAATGTACATCTTATTAAATTGTCTTAGTTTATGTTAAAAAAATGTGTAATCCAAATGTTACGTATTCATTTCAATTGCATACATTTTAAATTTAGGCCTAAATATTTTTTGAGAATGTTTTACTACAGGCTTACCTTAAACCTTTTTTACATTTTTACATGATTAATGAGACACATATATACCATATATACCGGTATATATATATATATATATATATATATATATATATATATATATATATATATATATATATATATATATATAAAAACAAAAGTAGCCCTAATTGTAAAATATACATTTTTGTACATTAATATTTAGATATTATTTTTAAAGAGCAATTTTCCTTTTGTACATTAATATTTAGATATTATTTTTAAAGAGCAATTTTCCTTGTGAGAATATCATCAAAATGAATGTATATGTGTATATATATATATATATATATATATATATATATATATATATATATATATATATATATATATTTTTTTTTTTTTATATATATTTTTTTTAATGTATTAATTTTATTTATTTATTTCAATTTTTTTTTGTCATTAAAGTATGACTAGAAACAAACATGAACTTACACAAACACACTTTTGAAATATGCATGGAGACTTGCCGTTGATGGATAATGAGACATTTATTCATGGAGAGCGCGAAGTGGGTGGTCGAACTGTAGGTTCTTCAGCTTTTATTGTCTTCAATTGGACATTTGTTGCCCAAAAAGCCAGCAAAACCCAAACTCCCACACACAGACAAATCTCTAGACAGCCGTCTTATTATCCATAGCTGTGAATTCACTCTTCTGTTCCACATCAGGTGGTCGTCTCTTCCTCTTTCACCTCCTCCTGCTCTCCTCATCATTTTAGCACTATTTCACACTCTCTCTGTCTCTTCTTTCATCATTGCCCTCATAGATTTTCCCTCATCTATCCAGTAATGCCTCTCTCTCCTCGGGCTGATACATGCTCTCAGAGGCTCTTTCTGGGAATCGATCCACTCTAACATCTCCTCTGAGCCTGAGCTAAACATCCACAGAGAGTCCTTAAAACTCGCTATCACTGCTGAGCACTCATGAGGGAGCACACACACACACACACACACACACACACACACACACACACACACACACACACACACACACACACACACACTTACCTAGTTCATGACAGATATAGCAAACTCCTGAGCACACTGAATCAATCAATCAATTTTTTATTATATTACCTTCTACTATAGTTCAATAATGTTAAAACTTACTAGCTGACCATATTAGCACCTTTTGGGCATTATTTCATCTTTTTAAGAATAATTTGCCCTTTAGAGAACATCTCTAAAAGGACCATTTTGACAGACTTGGTTAATATCTGAGGACATTTTTCAGCAAATTTGTTTAGTACAGCACATACACAAACACGCAGTAACAAAGTCCTTTGCTATATTTGTTGCATGTGATTTTCTTTGTTGTCTCAGCAGTTCTGTTTCTTGTTGGAGTGCATCTGTCATACAGCTCAGAAAGATGTGAGATTCCTAGTGCTGTGCATGTGAGTTCGTATTTGAGATATGTCAATTGAGATAAATATTTCAAGCCCAAATTGAATAAATTAATTTACAGAATATCATTAGACGGCAACGGTTGAACTATGATCTAGGATCTTTCTTTAATACTCAGAGCACTATTTTTATGCTTTAGAAGTTCAAGTTTCATTGCATGGTGTCCTCTTTTCTTCATGTTTTTGTAGATGTTTAGATGTTATTGTTGTTTGTAACTGACTTCATCCAGACTGGATGTTACATTAGTGCAGGTCAGCTGTAGTTTAATCTCATTATAATGAGCTGAATGAAGATAAAGAGACCACTGCTGTAAAATTAGTACTCACACACACACACACACACACACACACACACACACACACACACACACACACACACACACACACACACACACACACACACACACACACACACACACACACACACACACACACACACACACACACACACTTAAAATGAAGACTTAGACTTTGAATGCTTTTAGATAAAACTAATTCTAATTAACTCCAACCATAAAAGAAAGCATTTTGCATATTAGAAAATATTAATTTAAATTTTAAATTGAGTTTCCCCTGAATTATATTCCATAATTGTAATAATAAAAATTCATATATATATATATATATATTTTTTTTTACAATATAGCAGAGTTTTATATTTAGCTCAATCTTTGACCAAAACTATAAATAACAAACACACATACAATCAGCCATAAAGGTTGCAAATAATCATAAAAAAAAAAAAAAAAAAATTATAGTTCATTCAAATTGTATTCAGCAAGGATGCTTTAAATTGATCAAAATTGACAGTAAAAACTTTTATCTTGTTATATCTGATATCAATTTCAAATAAATTTTATGAATTTCTATTCATAAAAAATATATTTATATATTCTAAATAAATTCTCAGTATCCAAGTGTCCACATAAAATATTAAGCAAAATAACTGTTTTCAGTACTGATAATAATAAGAAATTCTTGAGCACTAAAACAGCATTTTAGAATGATTTCTGAAGGGGCAAGTGTGAAGGATTGAAATTTAACTTTGCCATCACATAAAAAAACATTTTAAAATATGAGGTCAAATTTTAATATTCAACACACATTACAATTTGAAATAATATTTAAAAAAATATAACTATTTATGAATAAATGCAGCCTTGCCGATTTGGGAAGCACAAGAGACCTTTTAATTAGGTCAATTTTACAATAATTTTACAATTTTATCAACTCAAATAGGTGCATATAGTATATAAATATATATAGTAAAACACTGTTTATATTTATAGTATTGTAAATCCTCAAAAAAAAAAAGAAAAAAAACAATTGCAAAGCTAAGCCTAATAATGTAACCCATGGGTGTCTAAAGTCTGGCTCGTGGATGAATTTCAAATGGCCAATCATGCAGATTCACAATGTCAACACAAGGTGACAGTAATTCATTTTAGGCTAGATATAGCAGCAAAACACCAGTGACAACAATATAATAACTCATATTCGCTGCCTAAAGTGGAAGAGAGCTACTTGTGAACGTCTCTGCATGGACCGTTATGAGCTCTGCCTACAGATAGAGATCAACAGTGCTGGGAGATTGTGATACAAACCATAGATGTCACGGTGACTGAAACTAGTTTAAAGGCAGATGAAACAGCACTGACATTCTCGACAACACTGACGAAGAAACAGAGGGAACATTGTGACAACAATACAGTTAGGATACTTTATAATCCACAAATCACCAACATTTACAATGGATTTACTGTTGTAACACTACACT
Source organism: Carassius carassius (assembly GCF_963082965.1). Lineage (NCBI taxonomy): Eukaryota > Metazoa > Chordata > Actinopteri > Cypriniformes > Cyprinidae > Carassius > Carassius carassius. The sequence continues at coordinate 30,512,740 of NC_081767.1, read as the reverse complement.
AACTGTAACTGTGGTATTGTGGCAGAAATGTAGGGTATTCATATCAAATTTTGTTTTATTATTAATGTAGACATATAGGCCTACTGAATGTAATGCAAGGGAGTAATGAAATATAGTCCAAATGAAAGACATTTTAGTTATAAGCAGTTTTGTGCCATTTCTATTTATTCTAAATAAATGTGTTTATAAACTAAATCCTATAAAGCCTTTCTAGATATTATAATTATTACAATTTTACCCTTTAAAAACAAGGTTGCTAAAATATTTGCAGATTTTTACTTTCTCAGCATAAGTCAAGCTACTGTTGCTGTAAACTGTATACTTGCATATATATATATGTGACACTGGAGCTTATGTCGCTGGGGTGTATTTTTAGCAATAGCCATAAAATACATTGTATGGGTAAAAATTCTAGATTTTTCTTTAATGCCAAAAATCATTAGGATATTAAGTAAAGATCATGTTCCATGAAGATATGTTGTAAATTTCCTACCATAGATATATCAAAACTTAATATTGATTAGTAATATGCATTTCAAGAATTCATTTGGAGAACTTCAAAGGCGATTTTCAAAGGCGATTGTGTGTGTGTGTGTGTGTGTGTGTGTGTGTGGAGAAGTATCTGACCCCCCGTTGTGTCCACATCATCGAATCCGGCCCCCTTAAAAGAAAAGTTTGGAAACCCCTGCTGTGACCAATGTATCAGCCAGTCTCAATGGCAAACAACTGAGATGTACTTTAGAAGCAGGTTCACAGACAATTAAATAGCAATAACAGTTTCAATAGCATGAGAGAGAGAGAGAGAGAGGGAGAGAGAGAGAGAGAGAGAGAGAGAGAGAGAGAGAGAGAGAGAGAGCGAGCTGGAGATAAAAATAAAACAGCACATGTGAGTTCTGTGACTCCATGTGTTTTCAGGCGAGTCCTAAAGGACTGTCTTTGTGTTTGTGTGGGTGTGTGTTGTGGGAGCATCCATTAATACTTAATAAGAGCAGAATTAAAATGCATGAGGCCTCCACACACACACACACCTGAGGATGAGATCACTCTTTGTGTTTCTGTGTGACTGCATGAGCAATCTGTGACCTTGCTGCTTTGTATATGCTCATTAATTCTGATACTTACAATAACATACTGTATTACACATCATTCTAATTGCTAATGCCACGTACATATAGATGTCTGCATCTGATTGTTTTACCTGGCTGAAAAGAGTGCAGATATTTCAGGCAGTATGATTGAGTGTGTCCTTGTGGGTTTAGGCATCTGAGCCTGAAGTGTGTGTATATGTGTGTGTTATCTGGTTGCTAAGTGAAAACATATGAGTGAATGAGTGTGTAATACCTGGTTATAGAGAGCACACACGTGCAGGGCAGTGTTTCCAGAAGCATTCTGAGCGCTCATGTCCGCTCCGTAGAACAGCAGGTGTTCCAGATGCTGCACATATCCGTGACGACACGCCTGACGACACACAGACACACACACATGATAACTTTGCATCGGTGTGGCTGTTTCTGTTTTATGTCAAGTTGCAGTCTGCAGAAAACTAAAATCATGATAATGAGTAAAACAGTAGCTGCCGCCTCTCTCTTTCACAAACACACACACACACACACACACACACACACACACACACACACACACACACACACACACACACACACACACACACACACACACACACACACACACACACACACACACACACACACATATAATTCAAAATTGTGGCCTCTCTGCAAACAAATTGAGTGTGGGATGTAAAAAAAAACTGCTTAAAAGCTGTCTGCCTGAGAATGAGCAGAAAAGAGCACAAAAGAGAGAGAGAGACTGAGAGCGAGTGGGGCAGGATTAGGGACGGGGCATGTGTGGGACTCCCAGGGGCCTCCAGCTGTGAGATCCACAGAGTACCAATCATTCCCCATCACAGGGGCCAATTAACATTCGCTGTTGCATTGGCTCATCTTTGGCCATGCAGTCAGGGAATGTCTCTTGCGGTTTGAAAACATTTATACAGCTCTGTATGGTGACCCTCTGGACGTGCTGTCCAGATGCCCTTATGGTTAATCCATCCCTGCTGACCAAGTTCAGCAACAAGAAATACGTCGCAGGATTTATCACTGGACAGTGAAATGGTGCAGACATAGCAACCAAGTGACTGACAAAATGTTCTGTTGCACATGAAAGAGACATATTTTTATTATTATTGTTGTTAATGCTAATATTGTGATATTATTACTGTTAATAACAATAATAATAATAAACTCAATTTTAAAACTCTTATTGTTCCTAAGTATTTAATTGTTGTTGTTGCTGGACTTATATTATTATTGTTAGTTATTTTTATAGTAACTTATTTTTAGTATTTAATTGTTGTTGTTGATGATGATGGTCTTATGATATTATTACTGTTAATAAAATAAAAAATATTATTATCAGTGATAACATTATGATATTACTATTAATAATAATAATAATAATAATATAATAATAATAACAACTCAAGTACGTCTAAGTATTTAATTGTCGATTATGAATTATGATATTATTACTGTTAGTAAAACAAAATTAGCATTATTATTGTTATTAATGATAATATTATGATATATGATGATGATTTTTTTTTTTCATTGAGCTTCTCCCAGTACATTCTGGGATTGCCTTCTAGCAGATTTAAAAGTTGGTTAAAATTTACCCTAGAAGACTACATAATTAAAATTCTGTCTACATAGGCAGTGCACCAGATTTTTGAACAGAGCTCATGTTAACTTTAGTTCCACAGTGTGTTTGAATAGTAGGTTCACTATAATTGTCAATGCATAATGAAAGCCAGAAAGAGACAAGAATGAATGTGTTCAGATTCAAATTTAACCATTCATTCAGTGATGTACAATATACACAGCCATTTAAAGACACACACACACACACACACACACACACACACACACACACACACACACACACACACACACACACACACACTAACAGATGAGCAAGGATGACTATCTAAACTAGAAAAGATACAGCCTCATTGAGACACGTGGCATTTGCTCGGGTTGCCATTGGTTCTCTTTAGAAATGACAAGTGTAGGTCAGACAGATGTATGAGAACATTAGAAGGAAAATAAATATTACGATAGGAAAAGTGCCCACCTTTCCAAACACACACACACACACACACACACACACACACACACACACACACACACACACACACACACACACACACACACACACACACACACACACACACACACACACACACACACACACACACAGACACACACACACACACACACACACAAATCAGCCCTGTCAACTGCTGTTCTCCTTTCTGACAAACACTATGACTCCTGAGGGCAAGTGTGTGTTTGTGAGGTGTAGGTAACATAGTTAAATAGCATGTCTGTCACATTTTTTGGACCTGATCTAATTTTGGAAATGAGCCTTGGTTTAAACACTGTAAACTCACAGCAGTGGCATCGGTGTATACACACACACACAGTCCTATCTGACCCAGCAGCTCTGTCCACCCTCAGGGCATCTATGATTCCCATCCATCCATCCGTTTCCAAACGTGACACTCTCAGCTACCGATGCAAAATGACTGTTTTTCATAAAAAGAATATAATATACCACAATTCATATTTCTTCTCAAAGCATGGCAAAAAATGTCCTAATATTGTAAATATAAGATAACTGGTGAGCAAATGCAGAGCAAACGAGGTGTATTAATTTTAGATCCAAACACAAGTATGGATACGCTCTCTCCCACACACACTTTTCAAGCTTCTGAAAAGGTCAGATGTCATGAATGCAAATGTCATGCACCAGGGGCTGCTAACTGAGAGAAATAGTTTAGAAGTGTGTGTGTGTGTGTGTGTGTGTGTGTGTGCCTGGCCAGCCTCCAGAACATGGACAGAGATGGAGAAAAAGGCCCTGGAAAAAAAAAACTCCTGCTGTATTACCCCTCAGTAATCCACAGGCTCAGCTGACTGTAAGTCAATTGTGACCTGACCATGTAAGCGTGTGTGTGTGTGTGTATGTGTGTGTGTGTGTGTTATGAAGGCCATTTTCTGTTTTGTTGTAGTATTTTCCCCCCTAAAGTCCAAGTCTATAATGTCTTGAACCAAAAACAGCTGTTTTTTTAGTTTAGTTCTTCATTTTTCTACTGTCTCTTTGACCCTGAGAAGACCCACACTGCTTTTAAGGCTAACACTTTATGTAAATGATCTAACCTCAACGCAGACTAGCTCCTGAATACTGAATATGTACTTACAGTACCATTCAAAAGTTTGGGGTTGGTATGATTTTTTGTTGTTGTTGTTTTTGAAAGGAGTCTCTTATGTTCATCAAGGGATTTATTTGATTGAAAATACAGTAAAATTGTGAAATACCGAAATTGAATATATTTTAAAATGCAAGTTATTCTTCATTACTCCAGTCTTCAGTGTCACTTGATCCTTCAGAAATCATTCTAATATGCTGACTTGCTGCTCAGTTACCTTTCATTATTATTATTATTATTATTATTATTATTATTATCATCGATGTTAAAAACAGCTGTGCTGCTTATTTTGGTGGAGACAGTGACACTGTTTTTCAGTTTTCTTTAACAAACAAAAAAGTTCAAAAGAACTTTGAAATCTATTAAATATATTTAAAAAATTGCACTGACCCAAACATCAGAACAGTCAATGTGCTTGTGATGTCAATAGTATGACATTATGACCTATTTTGGCAGCTTTAGGTGTCTGAGTTAAAATGCTCAAAATTCTGTGCAGAGGCATAATGCCGCATGAAAGCCAGACTAAATTATGCCTGCTCTGATCTGGCTTAGCTCCAAGTATTAAAGCATACAGCTGTAATTGCTGTGCAAGTGCATTTATGCCACCTCTGAGCAGCATTAAACAGTCTGTATTAAGTCACCTAAATGCCAGTTCAGAAGCACCTGTGTGCCACCTTTGCAGTGTAAATTTGTCATTTAATTCATTACTTTGAAGGAAGCTTTGAGAACATGAACAAGTTTAAACTAAGTGTGTTACCTGGTGTATCTCCTGCCAGCCGTTCTCATCCATGCAGCCCACCTGAGCGTGATCATGCAGCAGGAGCTCGCAGCAGTACGGGTCACCCCCCACCATAGAGCTGTGATACAGAGGAGTCAGGCCACGACTGTCCTTGTAATCCGGAGAGACGCCCAGATCCAACAGCGTCTGCACACACAAGTCATCTTCACGTCTCTCAACTACACCAACCGATCAGCCTGCCTCTTTTCTAGATTCACATTTTTAACCAGATTAATCACACCCTTTTTGTGTGATTAATTTTGACATTACAAATCAAAACATTAACCTCAATGTTTGTGGAAACAACGTGAATGTACAGAAATGTATCTGTGAATAATTACAATGTATGATCTACACATCTAGAGTGCTTATTCATGATTTGTTTGAGCATCAGAGTTGCCAAGTCCACTCATAAAACACAACTTTGGTCTTATTTTTTTGGTCAATTGTGTGAAAAAATCCTGGGTTCCTTTTACAGTTTTTCGGCCTTATTTTTTAAAAACGCCGTTGCTTGTTAGGAAAATCTGACAAGCAACTTTGTTACTTTAAATCTTTTGTTCGCCGTATTCTCCAATGCATTTCTTGACACTGTCTGCTCACAGTTAATAGCCAATCAGTGCAATAAAGTGCTGTAGCGTAATTGGTCAAACATTCTGCCCCCGGCTCCCCCTCACTGGAGAAAAATCTCATTCAACATGTAGGCGATTTTTGAATTAATCGCATGCATTAACGTGTTAAATATTGACAGCCATGCTTAAAAGACAAGTCAGTGAACCTGATGTTGAGGAACATGACCACACAAAACTGACAGACAGAGAGTGCTTCAAAGTTTGGTCACTGTCTAACTGCAGCACCCCACAGTCAGATTCTTTTCTGCTTTTTACAGAGCCTCAGGCTGTCACTGAGACTATTTCAGTGATATCTGTCGAGTATTAGGACATTTTCTGCGTGCTATTCCAAAAAAAAATTGCATACAGCATTTCTTTATGTGTCTTGCTCAAGGGCATGGTGACATAAATTCAAGGATCACCCCAAATGGGGATTGAACCTATAACCTTAGCAGTCAAGTAAGACTTTTGACCATCGACATTAAGTCTGGAGCACTTTGCAGCTTATCCTTGCAGATTTTTTGCTAGCTCCTACCAGTTCTGTAATGCAATATACATTAGGAGATCAGTGAATGGACTGTGGGTGTGCTATCTGAGACTAAGACTAGACTGCAACAGCCAAGCTGATTTATTAGCCGAGACATGTCATTCAAGACTCATTTCATTAGTTTACATTCAAAGGGTATAATGAATAAGAGGAACAATGTGGAAAAGGGGGAAGTTTGGCATCAAGCAAAATGCCACCTGCAGTCAGGCTTAAATATGTAGAGAAAAGACAGACTTCGAGGAAAATAATAACGGTTGACGATAAGTCAGGATATGGGAGACTGTGGCTAGTTGTCACAAATTTTACTGAAGTGAATATAGCCCTTTATCTCAGAGAAGGTTTGTGCTTGACAGTCAATTTTTAAACACGTAGACATTTGTAAAATAAATAAATAAAACAATAATAATAAAAGTCATTTAATTTTCAATTTAAATGCACACATAAACACACACGCACGGACGGACGGACACACACACACACACACACACACACACACATATATATATATATATATAGACAAACACACACACACACCTTGAAATATACTGTATACATATATAAATTTTTTACGGTATGTATATTTTATATTTAAATTATATTTTATTATTTATATTATTTAATATTGATTAATTTAAATTGTGAAACTCATAAGTCATATATATACACACACATATATATATATACAGTATATACACACAGAATAAAAATAAGTATTTAATTTTTGTTACACACACACACACACACAGAGACACACACACACACACACACACAAACATATATATATATATATATATATATATATATATAATGTATACAAGTTATTCTTTTTTTATTGTTTATTTATTTGGCCAACAAATATTGGACTAATAAATTGATTTTCTAAAATCTATATTTAAAATCTATGCTGATGCTTGAAGCGTTACAGTTACTGAGATACCACATTGTCCTTAGTGTTGTGATAAATATGTAATTAACATATAAAAACAACACTGATATGCCTCTTTCAGTTGAACTTCAGATGACACATCAGTTGTGTACGATTCCTCTGCTTCAGCAAAAGATCTGCTCTGATCATTATAAAACACAGCAAGCTTTTATACAGCCTGGTGTCAATGAACACTTTTCATCTTTGTGTCACTCTATGACTCACATCTGGACAGACACACACACCTCTGATGTCTCTTTTAAGTATGTATGAGGACCCCGTGCTCGCTCCCATTGTCGGCAGGACGAGTGTGCGTTACTCACAATAATTGCCGTGTGGTTTTTGGTGCGGACTGCTTTGTGAAGGGCAGTTATGCCGTCTCTGGTCCTGAAATCCAGGTGAGCTCCTCCATTCTTTAGAACCTTTATGAGCTCTGCACAACCTTCCAGCTGTGACGCCATTGTCAATGGACATTCTGTGCATGAAAAAACAACTGCTGACATTATTTGTGCATTTCTGATTTGTTTTAAAGGAGTGGTTTAACAAAACCAAAACCAAAAGCAACAACAACAAAAAATGCTTTCTTCTATGGAACACGAAAGGAAAATATTTCAAAGAATGTTCATGTTGCTCTTTTCTATATGACCAGGGACCGTCAGGGACAGTGCTTTAAAAGTGCTTTTTAGAGCTTGGTGGAAAAGAAATTACAGATTTGAAACAATATCACAACATAAGAACTTTCATATTTTGTGTGAACTGTCTTTTTAAGCCTATTGTATTTTGATTCTATCTTTCTCTTCCGTTCTTTTCATTCCTTTTAAAGATCAGGGATACATGGACTGTGATCAAATTGTTTAGCTTCTGTCTCCAGACAGCTTAACACTGACTTTGAGATGCTGCACAAGCTGGAGGTCACGGCTGCTCTAGCTGTAACAATTGTATGCGTGTATACAAACACCAGCTCTTCAATTCCTGTCCATCACTGTTGCCAGAGGTCAGTTCTAAGCAGTTCCAAACAAATGCATGAATAAATCTGAATAAGTATGAGGGAATTTGCATGGAAGGTGATCTTATCTTCCCAGAATGCACTGGAGGAGGTCAGACGTGACTGCACTATAGTCATTCATGCAGAACAATCTGTCCCTTTCTTTAACTCTAATTGAAAACTGAAATTAGGAGATACAAGTTCTCGGGGTTTAAGTACTGAATAACCCCAAAAAAGATCACCAGGTGACATTTAACGCTAAAATTTCTGACAAAATTATTGACTGAAAATGATTCCTGAACACATGTAAATGGGATTCTCTGTGGATGCTTTTAACTACTTGAAGAAGGAAATTACTTTAAACTATTTATTTTATTTTATTTTATTTATGTTAAAACCTTTAACAAATGTCTGGAATAAGATATAATCATGGTTTTTAATCAACCTTCAAGTGGATTTTGCAAAATAATGTGCGATGAGTTGCCTTTTTGATATGGTGTGTGATGCTAACAAAATTTTTTTGTGAAGTTGAATTAATATCAAATGTTTTAATACAAGTTAGCTAGCAGTAAATTAACATAAAATAAAATACATTGATGTATAATTAATAACAATTCATCAAAACACAAACAAAATACTCAGATCATGATGTAAAAATCTAAAATGCATTACCACTACTAAATATATATTTTATCTTATTATTTATTGTAACTTCTCATTTTAAACAAAACCAAAAATAAAGGTTTTGTTGCTGTTTGTTTTTTTTTTGCATTCCATGATGGTAAAGGAAGTTGGATTGAAGGAAATTGGAGGAAAACAACAATCCGTACACTTAAATATCAAATTTTATCGACAATATGGACAGTTTAAAGTGACCAAAAAGATCATCAAACTGAACAACTACACAAATATGGTTTAAATTGAAACCCCACTTTTACCATACAGCATGCAGGAGTGCTTCAGTTCAAATTCAGCTGCTTTTGACTTATCCAGAGCCAAGAGATAAACGCTGAGAGATCGGGTCATGGCACCAATTTAATAGTACCAAGTAAAGTCAACACGTACGCTGATGCGCACACACACACACAGAGACGGACAATTGGAAGATCTTAGTGAATTTACTTTTTGAGTTAGGTTGGTGTCGCTTACCTCCGGTCTCTGGGTCGTGGAAGTTTGGGTCGAGCCCTTTCTCCACAAACTTTGATACCTTCTCAATGTTCCGTTGCTGAACATATTCCATAAACTTCTTCAAGTTAGCCTGAGGGAATGAGAAAAAAAGAGAAACGGAGAGAGATGTGATGCAAGCTGAATAATGCAAAAGTAGGATAAAAGCAAAACTAGGCGAGTTTTCCCAAGCGGAAGAAACAGAGATGGAATAAAGCTCCACAGTACTCCACAGAAAGGACTTAATTTTATCTTTTTGGAGATTCAAAGACGAAAGCCTTAATAAATACATTAGAAAATCAGCTGATGCTGCAATCCTGATCCACAGTTTACTGTTTAATATCATACAACACAATATTTCAAAATCCACTTAACATTTCCACAAGACGGAGTCTACTTTGAAGAGGAAATCAAATGATAGCTACAACCGGGGTTTTTTTTTTTTTTTTTAACCAAAATTCAGTATATTTTCATGACCTGTCACACAAACCATTATCATATAGGAATGGAAACAAAGGAAAGGACTGGCTAACAAGTACCATTAGAGTAATCTTCTGGCCGAGGGTTTTTGACAGATGCTCAATCATTACATCTGTGGCATAACATTGCCTTGAGGCAAGACAATGCAATATCACAAGACTTTCACTGTTAAAAAGACAATTTAAATAACTTTAAAGCTCAAATGCACAACAGAAGATGTTTTGAAGAATATTGGGGTTCATACAACCAGTGATGCCAGTAACACGTTATTCTAATCTGAATACTTTTTTCAGTAACGAGTAATCTAGCGCATTACTATTTCCAAACCAGTAATCAGATTAAAGTTACTTAACTTAGTCACTGTGCATTACTATTTTTGTCATTTTCCTTAATAAAAATATATATTTATTTCTTCTTGCATCTCATGTCACGGATGCGACAAATCATGTTTTCAGCATGCATGAAGTTCTCGTCATGTGTACGTACCACGCAGCGACACAAACGTAAACAATGGAGGGAGGCAAGAGATGTGCATTTTCTAGATGGAATTACAGTCACTATTTTGAGTTTGTGTCAGCTAAAGATGACAACATTAAGGTCCGTTGTACACTCTGTGCTGGCGACGACAAAGTGTTATCTAGCTACAAAAACACTACGTCGAATTTGAAAAAACATTTGGAATCGCAGCACTGCACAGTCAAACTTATAGAGCAAGTCACACCAGGTGATGAGAAGCAGAGAGCAGGAGGTCCCCGACCACCAAAACAACAAAAGCTGGACTTTGGAGCAAAACCAGTAAGTGGGGGAGAGTTGAAGTAGTTAGTCGGGTAGTTTGTTGTGGAGGAAATGCTGCCATTAAATATGGTTGACTGGCCCTCTTTTCGTGCCATAATAAACAAGATCCCTACCACTGTCAATGCCGCGCTGCCTCACAGAACAGCTTTTTCTTCTTACATGGAGGAGGAGTATGCAGTGATGGAGAGAAATCTAATATTTTTTATTAAAACAAGTATTTATGTTAAGTCAAGAAAGACTGCCTTTATTTTTTATTAAAACAAGTATTTATGTTAAGTCAAGAAAGACTGCCTTCATTTTTTGTAAAAACATGTATTTTTTCAGGAAATAGTTTTTAAGTTCAACTTTAATTGTCAGGAGATAGATTTTTGATGTTACTGTTAAAAATACACTTCCAATAAAGTGAGTGTTGGCAAAACCGGTTGTCATTTTTATGTTGTCGGCACCTGCTGAATGTAACTCATAAAGTAACTTGTAAAGTAACTTAGTTACTTTTAAAATCAAGTAATCTGTAAAGTAACTAAGTTACTTTTTAAATCAAGTAATCTGTAAAGTAACTAAGTTACTTTTTAAATCAAGTAATCTGTAAAGTAACTAAGTTACTTTTTCAAAGTAACTGTGGCAACACTGCATACAACACTGGACCCCACTGATTTTTATTGTAAAAAATATAAATCCTTTCAAAATATCATTTTTGTGTTCCGTGGAGGACTGTACATGTAATGAATGTGGTTGTGAGTTACTGGCAAATTACAATCAAATAGTTATGTGAGAGGAACAGTACCTCCACATCACTATGCCTGGCTGATTACTGTTAATGTGACGATCCCCGTCTCCACTGTTCACATCCGTTCCTCAAAGCAAGTCTGAATGGGTCAAACTAGTGGACATGGATGGACTAAACAGAATAAACAACACACTTATACAAAGTCACCTTCTGAATTTTAATAAACCTGAAATTATTATCTATGACTGAGTCTGTCTTTATTGGCTTCTTAACTAATGGTCCAAAAAGAAGGTGCCTATTAACAATAATAGTCAATTAACAGTCAATAGCAACAAAAACACAGTACAGTTATAATACACATTTAATGCAACAATTAAAAACTTATCATCATAAAACTGATGAGACTTTGACGTGGTTTTAATACAACCCGAATTCCGGAAAAGTTGGGACGTTTTTAAAATTTTAATAAAATGAAAACTAAAGGAATTTCAAATCACATGAGCCAATATTTTATTCACAATAGAACATAGATAACGTAGCAAATGTTTAAACTGAGAAATTTTACACTTTTATCCACTTAATTAGCTCATTTAAAATTGAATGCCTGCTACAGGTCTCAAAAAAGTTGGCACGGGGGCAACAAATGGCTAAAAAAGCAAGCAGTTTTGAAAAGATTCAGCTGGGAGAACATCTAGTTAATTGATATCAGGTCTGTAACATGATTAGCTATAAAAGCTTTGTCTTAGAGAAGCAGAGTCTCTCAGAAGTAAAGATGGGCAGAGGCTCTCCAATCTGTGAAAGACTGCGTAAAAAAATTGTGGAAAACTTTAAAAACAATGTTCCTCAACACCAAATTGCAAAGGCTTTGCAAATCTCATCATCTACAGTGCATAACATCATCAAAAGATTCAGAGAAACTGGAGAAATCTCTGTGCGTAAGGGACAAGGCCGGAGACCTTTATTGGATGCCCGTGGTCTTCGGGCTCTCAGACGACACTGCATCACTCATCGGCATGATTGTGTCAATGACATTACTAAATGGGCCCAGGAATACTTTCAGAAACCACTGTCGGTAAATACAATCCGCCGTGCCATCAGCAGATGCCAACTAAAGCTCTATCATGCAAAAAGGAAGCCATATGTGAACATGGTCCAGAAGCGCCGTCGTGTCCTGTGGGCCAAGGCTCTTTTAAAATAGACTATTTCAAAGTGGAATAGTGTTTTATGGTCAGACGAGTCCAAATTTGACATTCTTGTTGGAAATCACGGACGCCGTGTCCTCCGGGCTAAAGAGGAGGGAGACCTTCCAGCATGTTATCAGCATTCAGTTCAAAAGCCAGCATCTCTGATGGTATGGGGGTGCATAAGTGCATACGGTATGGGCAGCTTGCATGTTTTGGAAGGCTCTGTGAATGCTGAAAGGTATATAAAGGTTTTAGAGCAACATATGCTTCCCTCCAAACAACGTCTATTTCAGGGAAGGCCTTGTTTATTTCAGCAGGACAATGCAAAACCACATACTGCAGCTATAACAACAGCATGGCTTCGTCGTAGAAGAGTCCGGGTGCTAACCTGGCCTGCCTGCAGTCCAGATCTTTCACCTATAGAGAACATTTGGCGCATCATTAAACGAAAAATACGTCAAAGACGACCACGAACTCTTCAGCAGCTGGAAATCTATATAAGGCAAGAATGGGACCAAATTCCAACAGCAAAACTCCAGCAACTCTTAGCCTCAATGCCCAGACGTCTTCAAACTGTTTTGAAAAGAAAAGGAGATGCTACACCATGGTAAACATGCCCCGTCCCAATTATTTTGAGACCTGTAGCAGAAATCAAAATTGAAATGAGATCATTTTGTGCATAAAATTGTAAACTTTCTCAGTTTAAACATTTGCTATGTTATCTATGTTCTATTGTGAATAAAATATTGGCTCATGTGATTTGAAAGTCTTTTAGTTTTCATTTTATTAAAATTTAAAAAACATCCCAACTTTTCCGGAATTCGGGTTGTATATAGTATGTTAATTTAAACATGTTAATTACAGAGTAAAATTATCACCCACTCAGGCAAAGTCATTTTTGTTCACAACTGGGAAAAAAAAGATCTCTTAACTAATGGTACAAAAAGAAGGTGCCAACATTATAAATAAATATATATATATATATATATATATATATATATATTTTTTTTTTTTTTTGTGGAATTTGCAAATAAAAAGATAAGATAAAAGATAACTGGAGTTTGTTTTACAATATATTATTTTTGTTCTAAAATTCCATGTTTTAATTTAACATGTTATTTTCCATATATTTGTAATTTTTTCTGAGTAAAACAAATTTCCCCCATTTTTCCCCCAAACCATAATCAGTGTATTAATAATAATAGTAAACAACAGTAAATATTTACAACAAAAAAGTGTATTACTACAGCTATAATATTGAAGAATTGAAACATTTAAAAGCTTGTCATAGAATTTTTGAGACTTAAAATAGTAATAGTGCGCTAATTTAAACAAACAAAAATATTAGAGTATTGGTTTGGTGTTCATAAGTGCAATGTAAATGCTATACCAGAACTCAAATTGCTATTTAAGCAAAATAAATAAAAAAATAAAAAAATATTAAATTAATCAGAAACTTATTTTTCAAATGCAAATGCAAAGACTTTGTCTTCTCCTTTCAGAAGTCCAGCACATGCCGCTAAGTGCAACATATAGCATGACATTAGTGTAGCTCTACAGTATCTTATCTTCTCTGGTCTTGCAGCCTGTTACATAAAAACCCTTCAGAAGATCGAAGCTGGCCAAACACACAGACACCCTCACACGTGTGCGCGCACACACACACACACACACACACACACACACACACACACACACACACACACACACACACACACACACACACACACACACACACACACACACACTCTCACACACCTGTCCCCTGCCAGAATCAAGTAAAAGGTGTGGGTTTCTCACCATGTGTGGTGTTAGCTGATCTCCTGCGTCCTCATCTACTCTGATGGGCTTCAAGTCATCACACCGCCCAGATTCCACCCCGGCACACTACCATCTGAGCACCTCCGTCTCTCTCACACACACACACACTCGCACATACTCTCCGCAGCTCCGCCTTTCCATGCGGTGAATATTAGAAACTCACTCTCTCTGTCCCCTCTTGCTCTCGGCCACTCAGGCTGTTGTTATGGAGATGTAATACAAAAGAATTGTTGGCAGAGAGAGATAGAGAGAGATTTGTGTGTTTGTGTGTGAGCCGAGTGTTAAACCTCAAGTGGTTATTTGATGCGCATAATCTCATTGGATGGTGGAAAACCAAACAGCTTTATTACAGCTCTCAGTTTCTCTCTGTCTTTCCCTTTTTTCACCCCTACATACGGAATAATATTTTCACTGATTTTTAGCTAGAGTACAAATACTGCCTCGCTTGCACTAAAACCTGAATCAATTAAGTTAGCTGGATGGCTCATATCTTAACAGTGATTGAAAGATATCATGGATAATGAAAGTTACAAGTCTGCCAAAGGTGCATGGTGGGTTTGTTTTTTTTTCTAGCTACTTATTCCAGTGTTTTTACTAGCAATAATTGTTCATAAAAACCCAAGGTGACATAATAGTTGTGTCTTTTTTTTACATCCGCAACCATGAAGTTAAGAGTCAGTAATATTTTTTGGAACGAAACAAGGATGCATTAAATAAATCAAAAGTGACAGTAAAGACAATTATAATGTTGCAAAAGATCTCTATTTTTAAATAAATGCTGTTCTTTTGAACTTTCTATTCATTATAGAATCCTAGAAAAAAATATGGACCACAGGTTCCAAAAAATGTTTTTGAGCAGCACAATGGTTTTAAATGGTTTTTCATATTTTTTAGCCGATTCCCATCCACTTCCATTATAAGACTGACACACTGCAATGGTTTGAGTTAAAAATATCAGTTTGTGTTCTATAGAAGAAACAAAATCACATACATCTTGGATGCCCTGGGGGTAAGCAGATAAACATCACATTTTAATTTTTGGGTGAACTATCCCTTTAACAGCCGCTCTGTTGCATCAACGAAGCAACTCCTGCGTTATGTGGATGAATATTGTTGAGTTTAACACAATGAAATGATGAAATACATCAGAATGGAATCTGTAATAAAACATCAGCCCTCGAGTAAAGTGCAAGGAAACATTTTTACAAGCAACAAGAGGCAAAACTTTAAAATCAATGAGCGTTTCAGGACTGCAAAATGAACCTATTGCTTAACATTTCAGGCACAAACAAACATCAATGTGTTCTCAGCTGCAGTTGAAATGGAAAAGTGAGAATCATTTAACTCTCGAGTGCTCCAAACTCAAATTCCCATCATGCATCTTTTTCATTGCTCAAATCAACATTATTGTCTCTGAAAACTATAAACTTGTTCTGGCTTTTTTTTTTCTTCAAACAGATAAAACTAACTGCATAGGTTTAATGAAACCAACTGCTATCTAACCTACAATCCAAATACATTTAGTCAAAAATAAACAAAATCAAGACCATTTGAGAACATAAATGCAATATTTTTGTTTGGATAATTTTCTCAATTTTCTATGCCCGTCTATATGGCTGTATCTGTGCAGATACTGGACTGTTCTGACACTGGTTCTTTTGGACCGAATGGATGCTCAGAGATGATCTCCAGATGTGAGGATCACCATCCAAGCCATGGCATCCTTTCAAAACTGGGATCTCACCCATTCAGGATTTCCAATGCCAGGCCACATGCTGGGATTCAGACTGTCCCTTAGGCAGGAGCAGATGAACTCAAGAGTTCAGATCTAAAGAGAATTCAGGGCTGTGACTAATATGAGAGAGACTGCTGTTGACAACCATGTGAGGGCTTTTCTATTACTGCTTCAACCAGTGCAGTATGACAGACAGACAAAACAACAGCAATAAGATATTCATATATAGATAATGTAAGATTAAATAAAGACTGAGATCATTCAAATATTCAGTACCATTCAAATGTTTGGGTTCGGTAAGATTTTTTTAATGGTTTTGAAGGACTTCTCTTGTGCACATGAAAAAATGCATTTATACCAGAAACTTTTATTTTGTGAAATATTATTACCTATGAACCTATGATGCACAACAACGAACCAACAAAGAACCTTTATTCTGACTCTTCCAAGCTTATGAGTCTCAGTCTTCCAAGTCAGTTTCTACTCATTGAAAATCATTATTATGATATGGATGTTAAGGAAACATTTAAATTCTGTTTAAAGGCAAAAAGTACTGTATATGTGTTAGGCATTTTATTATTTATTTTTTCTTTTGTACTTCCCAACACAAAACGGTAAGTGATTTAGCACGATTGCATCAAAATAAAGGGATCAGCTTTTTTGGCAAGCATCATCGCTATTCTTCATCAACAGTCCATATAATGTATAAAACAAACTGTACAGACAACATCCACAATTACAGCTCATAATGAGAAACAACAATTTGCTTTGTTCATAATTTACTCAACTTAATCTGAGCCTCAGAGAAAATGATATGAGATGATGTTAATGCATGTTCACTTAAATATGATAATTCAAACATTATACACACCACAATATGCAGCATTTACATGTCAGGATACATCACTGCCAACACACATGCAAATAGCATGATGAGATCACTGACTTCTGTGATATTCGCTGTGCTTCTATAATTATACTAAACAGATGATTAAGTTAACACAGAATACAATCGTCACTCTATGACAAGCAAACCAACACTACAATATTCTCATTTCACATCTCAAGGAATTTGTACATTAACACAAGGAAGAGAAATTAGATCAGTAATGTGAATGTAATTGTATGTTGTAAAATGACTGCAAATGGAAGAACGCTGAGAACTTCGGTTTAACCTGATCATCTTAAGGGGAGCCATTAGTCAAGCAATCTGACTGAAAGATGTTAGTGCCAAAAGCGAAGGGACAAACCAGCAGCAGATATTAAATGAAGGGTAATTAAATCTCGTTGGCTTCCAAGAAATGATTTGAACATCCGCAGCTTCCACAGACACACCAAATGTTTGTGCCAAAGATAGTGGAAGATCACGTTTATCTATAATAACATTACATTTTGTTTAACCTGACCACAGAAACAGAATAAAAAATAAAATAAAAAAATTTATATATATATATATATATATATATATATATATGAATGACAATGTCAATTTGCATGGAAATGGGTGGGGCTTATGAGTTTCAAATCCCCAACCTTTCATTGGAAGCAAACTTCTCAAATGAAGCACTTTTAATTTAGTTTTAGGTAAGGTGTAATAATTCTACTATAAATCATAACATTGAAAGTAAAATTAAGATTTATCGGTTTTGCCGATTAATCGGCACCGATAATTGATTGCTGGAACATACAGATCCATACAGATAGTTTTCCGCGTTTTGTCCCTTGCTGGAGCGGCTGAGAAGGCTCTGTATTCATTATACAGTGCGAGAGCGGCCTCTAGTGGCTGAAATCACTGACAGCACGTGTTGTTTGTTCAGACACTTGACGCTGCATGCTGAACAGAGCAAGAAACTTCAGACAGAAAATCCTGCAGCACCTCAGAGCACCATTCACATAGTTTTCCTTTAACTTACATTATATTCGCCCCAAATCATTGTTAATGTACATAATGAATTTATATTGAGCATTTCCATCTAAACGTGTGTATTTCTGTGGCTCTAATAAAATCTGTAGGCTAAGCTTCATTTATAGAGCTATAATATAGATTGCTCCGTTTTTTAAACACTGAACTTCAAGCTTATCTATGCCTCATTGTTCATTCTTGAAGTAAACTTGTGTCCGTTTGGTGAATAAATAAACTGGTTTAGACTGCAGCTCAAGTTGAACGCGGCGCGTCCGGAGTGTGTGTGACACAGGTGAGTTCTCCTAAGCACCTTTCACACTGCATGTTGGACCCGGAAAATTGCTGGAACATTGCCGGGTCGCCTTCGAGCAAACACGTACCCGGATTGATTCCGGGATTGATTCCGGGATTGATCCCGGGTCGGGGACCTTGTAACATTGCCGGGTTCAGTCCCGGAGCGAGCGCTGTGTGAACAAAAGCCAGAACTAATGCTGCATTCCATGCAGGTTTTTGAGCCCGTAAGTCACGACTTCAAACCACGACTTCAAACCACGACTTTGTAGCATTCCAGGCAAGTCACGCCAAAGTTCCTGAGCGCAAGGAATTGTAGCTAGATTATTAATTTTATTGCAACGTTATATTGTCCTAAAATCGTTTTTTCAACATGTACCAGTTGCATAAACACGGCATCCGTAGGCATTATTATCCGTACAGGCTGCCATTGTTGTTTCACGGGCTATGTGACGTCAGAGTTTGGAACTGGGAGTACATCGATCTAGTATGAGTTCACGGGTCGGAAGTCACAGGTTTTACTACTGTTCCAGTGTACTTTCACTGGTAGAAGGCTGGAAAAACACGGGTTACAGGTTGCCTGTAAAGGGTGTGTCGTAGTGATGATGCACGTTATTGCGTGACTCTTTTCGCGGAATCCATTCATAAAAATGGAATTCACAGTTTAGCGTGTGTGACGCTTGCGGTGATTTCAGCGTCTGCCGTCTCACTAAATGAGGACGAAAACACATGGACAACATCTCCAGAACTGCTCTGAGAGTCACTTCATGAGCATCTGACCGTTTGATATGAGCAAAAGCATCATATCACATGCACAGAATATGTCAACACGTCAAAATAAAAGTCCGGTTTTGAAGTCTATTGTTCAGTAGAATGTACATAGCCTACTACTACTACTGAAATGAAAAAACTTTATTTTTTAAGGAATAATCACACAACATTTCTTCCATGTTTTAATTTTAATAGTGAATTCCCTTTGTTTGCCAAAAAAAAAAGTTTGCTTAATTTTTAATAATTAAAAGACAATCGAAATTAATGTTTCATGCCTTTATTTGATAACAAATAAAAATGTAGATACACACAGAATTTTTAAGGGGAAAAACATAACGCTCTTTTAAGAAAATAAATAAATAATCTAAGTTGCTTTATGTGTTTAAATAATTAGACATGCTAAAACAGAATTTGGTAACCATAAAAAAAATGTATATGTTGCATGATTTTAATTAATTAGACTTGCTTTATGATTAATATATTTTAATTTAACAATTAAAAAGGAGTGGAGAAAAATTAAAATGAAAAAAACTGAATCCAGAAAAAATAAATAACGGAATTTGGAAATAAATAAAATGGAATTTAGGAAAAAATTTACAACATTTACTATTACTGTTGTTATTATTATTATTATTATTATTACTTTTACTACTACTACTACTACTACTACTACTACTACTATTAGTATGGTTCAGTACTGTTTTTTTATTTAGTAAATAAAGCACAATTTACTTTTTGTTCAGTATCCATTTTAAAAACTATCGGTTAATTAATCAGTATCGGCAAGTGTGGTCCAACCTAGCTATCGGTATCGGCAAAATCCAATATCGATATACCTCTACAAATAATCAAATGAAATGACTTTAAATAAAATGTCATATATACCTAATGACATTTCATTTAAAGTCATTTTATTTGATTATTTGTAGAGGTATATCGATATTGGATTTTGCCGATACCGATAGCTAGGTTGGATAAATAAATAAATATATATATATATATATATATATATTTTTTTTTTATTATTTATTTATTTATTTTTTTAATGAAATTAAACTAAAAAGAATATACCACTGATTACTGATTACAAAAACCATGGCAGAATCATTCAAAATCCCATTTTCTACAGTAAAAAATCTATAAATAAATTAACGAGACTTTTATTTATAAAACAGAAACCAGACTGATGAACTCAGCTGCACCCCTTGCAGATAAAACAACAACAACAATAAGTAAACAAACAACATTCTGCTTTCCAATGAACATGAAACCTTCTCTTTTGGTTCTTTTCAAACCAATATCTGCTTTTCAAAGTCTCACAAAAACTGATAATTGGCACAGCATCTTGTTCTGAAAGGGCCATCCCAAAACATAAATGTACTACATTCACGTGGCTAGTCAGTGTACACTCATCTCCCACAGCGCATTAGTGAATTAAACTACGAATGCAAGCTATACCAGAGTATACAGATGGAGTTCCCTTCCCCCAGAGCCCGGCTGTGTTGT
The DNA here is from genome assembly GCF_963082965.1 of Carassius carassius. Lineage (NCBI taxonomy): Eukaryota > Metazoa > Chordata > Actinopteri > Cypriniformes > Cyprinidae > Carassius > Carassius carassius. The sequence goes on along the minus strand of NC_081767.1, from coordinate 30,492,235 downwards.
ACTTTGCATACCACTGAATCTGGGGTAGGGCAGTCAGCACCCGCAGGGCAATTTTTGCCACACCACTTAACTAAGTGACCCACACAGAGCGGGGCCACAACCATTCTGGCCAAAGAAGTCAGATTCACAGCAACACTCCCTCTTCATAATCCCTGCTATCATAGGAAAAAAAGCTGCAGCATTAAGGCAGAGGTCTATTGTATATTATTTAAGAGCCTAGCCCACTGTTTTGGGGTTTATATGTGTGTCGGTATGAAATATGCAGGAACATTATAGAGCCATACATGAGAGAGAGAAAAGAAGTGACAGAACATGGAAAATGGATGAGAGGGATCATGATGAAAAGGATGAAAAGGACAGGAAAAGCATAGAACAAGGATAGAAAAATTCTAAAGAACAGCATTTATTTGAAATATATATATATATATATATATATATATATATATTACTGTCACATTTGATAAATTTAATGCATTCATCATAATAAAGTTCATCCAAAAATGAATATTTGCTGAATATTTACCCTCAGGCCTTCCAAGATTTAGTTGATGTTGTGTCTTCATCAGAACATATTTGCATCCCATCACTTGCTCACCAACAATGAATGGTGAATGGGTGCCATCAGAATGAGATTCCAAACAGCTGATAAAAACATCACAATAATCCACACCACTCTATTCTATTGATTAACATCTTGTGAAGTGAAAAAGCTACAGTACTGTATGTGTTTGTAAGAAATAACTGTTGATTCTGGCTTAAATACCAGCCCATAATCCATAATAATGCTTCCTCCAGTGAATAAGTCCATTCCCTGTTGTCCTCTCACATCCACCAGTATATTTGTTTAGAAATGCTTTATCTGTGATGAGACGGCTCTCATTCTGGCGGCACCTATTCACTACAAGGGATCCACTGGTGAGCAACTGAAGTAATGCTACATTTCTCCAAATCTGTTCTGATGAAGAAACACACTCATCTACATCTTGGATGGACTGATTGTGAGTAAATAATCAGCAAATAAAATTTTTTGGTGGACAATTCCTTATTTCTTACTGTTGAACAATAGTGTACATGACGAAATGCAATCATGAGCATGACAACCACATTTGTTGGCTGTTTACTATTATGATAAAACTGACCCTTGAAGACAAAAGTGCTAATACACCACACCAAATTACCTGAAGAAATCAGTGAGCCTATGTCAAATGCATGTAAACTCATATACTGTACATATTACATAGAGTTTAGAAACACAGTTAAAATGAGTTTGTAATTAACCTCATAATGTGTTGTGTGTGTTCCTTTGGAACAGCCAGATTCATAAATAAAAAATTACATATTAACTCCTCGTGGACAAATGTGATACACTGGTTGTGTTAGGGTGCTCTCTCTCTCTCTGTGTGTGTGTGTGTGTGTGTGTGTGTGAGAGAGAGAGATAGAGAGAGAGAGAGAGAGAGAGAGGACATAGACAAACATGGACCGAGCAAGAGCAGAGCATCTGTAGACACTGTTATCTACAGCAAATAGAGAACGAGAAACACTTTCTGCTGATTTGTTCTAAATATCACAAAGTGAGGGGAACATTTCTCCCTAGATTTGAATCCCTGATCCCATCATTTACAGAACTTAGTGATACTGAGAAAATGCCCTTTTACTTGGAAAAGATGACAACACAGCTACACTAGCTGCAAAATATGTATTAAACATTCACAATGTTAGATGTTGAACATGATTAACCTGATACTGACTTTATATTTTCATCTATTTAGATGGATTTTATATATTATTATGTAAGTCATTATTTATGCTGTTGTTATATATATGTTAATGCAACATTGTCTTACACAGTCATGCTAATAAAGCTTAACTGAACTGAGAGAGAGAGAGAGAGAGAGAGAGAGAGAGAGAGAGAGAGAGAGAGAGAGAGAGAGAGAGAGAGAGAGAGAACTACATGCATGTGCAACGACATTCCTGATTCATGACCATAATTTAGCTCCTCTTAATTTTCAAAAGATGAGTTGCGTTGCTAGGGTTACCTAATGGCAACACATCACTCACCTTAACAGCTCTTGTTCTGCTGCTGTAACGAGCTTTACACTCACTGAGTCTTTCTCACACGTCCACTTCACTTTCTGAAATGGGGACATTTTCCATTCTCTAACTCTAACAGGAAACTTTGTGCACTTTTATAATTAAATGGTATATTGTCATTTTAAAACCATATATAAATAAAAGGCTGTATTAAATTGTTCAAAAGACATTTATAATGTTACCAAAGGATTCCAAATAAGTGTTGTTCTTTTAATCTTTATATGTAATATCTATATATATTTTATATGTAATATCTATATATATTTAAAAAAAAAATGCAGTATGAAAAAAAAAGATAATAATAAGAAATGTTGCTGGAGTGGCGAATCAACTTATTAGAATGATTTCTGAAGGATCATGTGACACTGAAGACTGGAGTAATGATGCTGAAAATACAGCTTTGCATCACAGAAATTAATTACATTTTTAAATATATTAAAATGGAAAAAGAAGATATTTTAAATTGTAATAATATAAAATTTTTAAATATATTTTGATTAAAAAAATTCAGCT